>NC_029793.2:3728594-3777927 GCF_000816755.2 Arachis ipaensis | reverse complement strand
TAGGGGGGGGGGGGGGGGGGAGGGGTTAAATCTTAGCCCCTTTTTCTGAATATTACTTTCTCCCTTTTTAAGATAGCTTCAGGAGATATTTTTGATTTTTGTCTCATAACAAGTCAAGAGACATTTTCTTTTTATCTCGTAACCGATTAGGAGATATTTTTCAATTTTGTCTCCTATGCAACAGAAACATAATAGAAGTAGAAGAGAAAGAGAGAATCATACCCAGAAGTATCCTGGTTCAGCTGCTAAGTGCAATGCAGCCTACATCCAGTCTCCATCACAACAGTGACAGAATTTTACTATAATCATCATATTACAGACACCAATTCTTCCCTAGAAACTACCCATTCCTATGGGACAAGTCCAGATTCTATCCCCAAAACTGAACTTGACTTAGACACCTTCTAAGCTTTCAACCGCAAAGTGCTAACACAACTTGAAAGGGAATCCCTACAGGATCATGAAATACAACACACATAGGTACAAAGAAACTCTTAGACATCTATAGCTTTTTCTTTAATTTTGCTCTCTCTGTCTTTTTTTTCTTATTGGCTTTTTCTTACAAACCTCACTCTATTTGCCTTTTACCATGAGACTCAAACAGATAAAACTAAAGAAAAGAAAACAAATTAAAACTCATTGAAGGAGAAGAACTTCTGTTAGCTTAGGGTAGCTATGAGAACTCTGTGCTTACTCTCCTTGCCTCAACCTTTGGTCGTTCACCTTTATTATAGAAAGGGAAGCTTCCAAGGTTGAAACCGGTTCAACCAAGCCACCAACATCTTCTTCAACACATAGTCGGTTCGGACAGAGAAGAGAGAGAGGGAAAACGAAAGCCAAAAAAATATGCATGTACCTCTCTCAACTCTTCTCATCAAACTTCTTCAATCTGAGCCTTCCATCTTGACTTTGGCCCCAAGAATGAATTTCAACCCTTGATGATTCTCTGATCCTTGACAGCTCCAACCTTTCCATATTTGCTTCTTCCACTTCGTAACTCCAGTAGCTACCTTCTCTCTTGGATGAACAAAAATGGAAGAGAGATTTTAGTCACTAAGATCTTTCTTCTCTGACCGAGGCGGATCTTTCCTATTCTTGGTATCAAGATCTTGAAGCCATCTTCAAAAATCTTTCTTTCAATGGCAAAGATCTTCCATGCCTTGCTTTAGATCTTCCTTTCTTCATAGCTTTTCTTTCTCCTAGCCTTTTCTTCCATTTGGCTTCTTTTATGACTTCACTTTTCTGATAGCTTGCTCTTACTTCTATCTTCTTCTCTGACAATTGATATAACCGAAAGCAAAGAGAGAGAGGGAAGAGAAGAGACAAAGCTTTCAAAGGAAGCATTCAAAGCACATTAAACTCAATTGAAATCTCACTTCCATTCCCCTATGCATAAAGTAACGTGTAAAGCATTTAATATAATTAAATCAAATTTAATTTTCACTTCCTGTTACCAATACATGGAGTCACGTATGGCTTTTGGTTACTTAAGTATGAGCTTAATTGAGTTATAATATGAAGTCCATTAACCATGAGAGTTTCGGTTACCAAGGAATATAATTAATTAATTTGGAATTTGGACTCCAGTAGGTAACCGAAGCATGCCTTGATCCACTTCTTTCTTCTTCTAGTTTGGATCAATAAGGGGTGAGCACGGGTAGCGGGTACCCGATTACCCGTCCGAACCCGATCTGAACCAATTAAATTGGTTCTGGAACTAACAGGTAATCGAGTCCAACCCGAACCAAACCGATGATCTTTGTTAGTTATTGGTTCAGGTATTGGTTTTGGGGATGCGGAATCCGAACCAACCCGCGAACTCGATCATATATTAATTAAATAAAAAATAAAATATATATATGACTTTTCCATTAGACAAAATTATTCACTATTAATATGTTTGGATTTTAATGAGTTTAATTTTTAATGTATTTGGTATTTAACATGTTTGGATTATTTCTATTGATGTTACATGTTTATTGTACTTGTTGAATTTTTAAAATAAAAAATTAGTTTTTTTTTTATGAATTTCAAAGTCATCGGGTACCCAATTACCCGAACCGAACCAATCCGTTCTTAATCGATTTGGTTTGGTTCGGGTACATGTACAAAAAAACACAAATCCGAACCAAACCAAATCAATTACATTTTGATCGCTTCGATTCTAATTTTACCATAAACCTGAACCAAACCGACCCGTGCTCACCTCTATCAATAATGATGTTGGACCAAGAGAAGAGTTTATTTGGGCTTTTTATTAGTTTCTTGGACCAACTTTGGATTTCTTTCGTTTTCAATATTCAACCACTAATATTTAAATTAATTTTGTCCAAAGCTGAATTTTCTTCAATGATCCATTTGGGCTTATGGTTTGGGCCAATTTGGTTTTCTTTTATTTCAAAGCACACCCACTTATATTAATTTTGCACATGGCTTGATTAATAACAAGTTTGACTCATATTGCCTTTTGACCCAATATGAAATTTGCACACTAACAAACACATTAAATAACCTATTGGAAGTAAATAATAATTTAATAATGTTTGATCATCAAATTAGATATTAGTTTTCCAAACTCGACACTCAATTTGCTGCATGAAAATAGAATTTAGTAGGAGAAGTCATGAATTGGCTAAGCTGCTGCATAGCTTATGTAATGTCAGGCCGAGTAGTAGTAAGGTAGAGGAGGCGGCTAATAAGATGACGATAAATTAAGGGATCAGGAAGCAAAGGGCTACTACCCTGATACATCTTTGTAGAACTGTCTTTGGGAATAGATGCTAGTTTAGCACCCAACAAACCAAAGTTTTTCAATAAATCAACACAGTACTTTCTTTGAGATAAAAAAAAAAATCTTTAAGCAGAATGAGCAACTTCAATATCCAAAAAATATTTAAGAATACCCAAATCTTTGATTTTAAAATACTGATTTAAAATAGATTTAATAGCAACTATCTTAGAAATAGAATTGCCAGTGAGAACAATATCATCAACATACACCAATAAATTTGGCAAAAAGACGGTAATAAGAGAGTCTGCTGGTACCCACAAGAAATTAAAAGTTTGGATAATTTTTCATATCGCATACGATTTGATTGTCGCAAACCATGCAGTAATTTCAACCGTTTACAATATTGATTTAGATGACTAGAACTGATCCCAGAAGGCAAGTTCATGTATACATATTCAGATAAATCTCCGTGCGAAAAAGCATTATTAACATCTAGTTGATGGATAGGCCACCTCTCATAGAATCCAAAGCTAATATAAGTCAAATGGTAGCTGATTTTTCCAGGGAGAAAGACCTACCCCTTCTATTTGAGTGAATCTTTTTGCTACGAGACGAGTCTGGTAGCGTTCTATAGAACCATCAGGATGACGCTTGATCCAATTCACCCATCTTCAGCTAATGGGTTTGACACCATAAGGATAATCCACAACAGACCAAGTTTGGTTCAAATCTAGAGCAACAAGTTCATCTTTCATAGCACTGCGCCAATGAGAATATTTATTGGCGTTCTGAAAAGATTTTGGCTCAATTTCAGAATGCAAGGATAAAATAAATTTATGATAAATAGTGATAGAATTAAAGAAAATGATAAATATGTATTGAAGTTGTTGTTACATGATACAAGAGTCACCTTTTTTTATAAGGATATTACCAACTATTCTCATAAATATTCATCTACTAACTATTAGTAATTACTAACTTAACTCCTAACTACTAACAATTCTACTAATATTTTAATATGCCCCCACAAGCTGGTGGATAGAAGATGTCACTAATTCCCAGCTTGAATAAGTTTCGATGAAATGGTTGAGAAAGAGGCGTGCGTAACGTAGAGGAAGAGGCGTGGCGCGAAATGCAAAGGAAGACAAAGAAAGAGAGAGGTGCGGCATGAGCGGCGATTCTGGTCATGACGAAAAGGAGAAACAGGGCTTCTGCTCTGACTAAGAAAAGACGTAAGCGGTCGTGCGATGACGCAGAGGAGACTATGTGTGCGGTGCGGTGACACAGAGGAAGAAGGAAGACACGTGTGTTGCGAGCGGGCAATTCTGTTCATGACGGAAAGGAGGAACAAGGCTACTACTCTGATTCTGTGTTTGAGAGTGAGACAGGAGTAAGATAACCAGGGAGGAGTAGGAAAAAAAGAAAGAGAAGAAGAAAGGGAATGTCGGAAACGCCGCGACGGCACAAAGTGGCCGGCGGTGGGTGAACATAGAGATAAAGAGAGAAAGAAAAAGTGCTAATAGGGGGTGGTTCTTGAAAGAGGAAGAAGGAGAAAAGAAACGAAGAAGAAGGGAAAAAGAAGAAGTGAGGGTGACAGCAAACTTTGAGAGGGGCGTGAAAAGCATTTCAGCTTTGGGTCGGTTGGACTCAGAAAGACAAGATGAAAATGATGGATTATTTGCTGAGGTGAGAAAGTATCAAAGCAGTAACAAGAACAAAGAAAAAATTATGAATGAAAAATATTTGGGTAAAAAAGAAATATGATAATTTTTCATTAAAAAACTAATGACTTATCCTCTTCAAGAAAAATATCATGGCTATGTTACCATAACAAAAAAGGGGAATGTTAGGGGGATAATGACTTTGTTGAACAATATGAACAACCACCAATCAAATAAAAACACACTACACTTCCAAATTAACCTTCTAAATTTTAATATTAAAATAACTATCCGTACACTAGTAAAATAAACATCCGATATATCTATTGTTTACATTGTTTAATATTTTCATTGTTTACCTATACTTTTTCACACAAAAAATAGTGATAAAATAAAATTAAAGGAAATGATAAATATGTATTGAAGTTGTTGTTATATGATATAAGAGTCAATGAGTCACCTTTATCCATCTACTAACTGCTAGCCAATTACTAACTTAACTTCAAATTACTAACAACTCTACTAATATCTTAATAATTACCAAAAGTGGAATATATATACTCTCTATAAAAAAAAGACAAAGAAAGAAAAAGAAAAAAAAGCTATCATTTCATAGAGAAAAATGATTTCCACTGAAACTACCAAGCTTAATAGTTTCCACTAAAATTAGTTACGTATAAATTAACTTTGTCTAATTTTACACTTCTTATCTAAGTATGAATAAAAAATGGAACTAGATTCAATTCTAATTCAGCATAAAAACTTCAATTCTTATCGTTTTCTGGCAATAATTGAAATTTTCTTATCGCTATAGAACTAGAAGGGACCTCCAAAAGAAAAAAAAAAGGCATCACAACTGTGGAAATTATTGATTTGAGATAAATTAAAGTAACACAAGAAGGCCATCAAAAAGACAATAATTTCTTTCTCTTGTCTGGGCACGAGGACAATAATTTGTAGGCAAACGTGAAAATATCTCTTTTAATAAAGTACACGATTAAGAATAGACGGTAGAAATTAAAAGATGATCCACTAACTTTTGTTGGAGTTTTCTTTCAAAACTGACTGCATTTTGCATTACAAGAGAGTTCCTATTCACAATTCATTTCTTTCCTACAGCCATTTGCACTCATCAAAGCAAAACCAATCTCTCATCTTTGTCTTCCTTCCTTTCTTTCTTTTTCCATTTGTTGCATCTCTGAAAAATGGCTGAGGCCTTGCTTGGAATTCTGCTGGAGAACGTGATCCCTTTGGTCCAGAGAGAATTTGCAGCCTTCTCTGGAATCAAGGAAAAGACTGAAGACCTATCACACACTTTAGCATTCATCAAAAAAGTTCTTGATGATGCTAAGGAGAAACAATGGTCTAACCCCCCTATCAAGATTTGGCTCCAACGACTTAAAGATGCAACGTACGTGCTGGATGATGTCCTTGATCAGTTGCCTACTGAATCCTCTCAACATGGGTGGTTATCATCTTTCAAACCGAACAACATCATGCTTCGCGGCAAGGTTGGACATGAGCTGAATGAGATCGTACGGAGATTGGATCGAATTGCTGAAGATAAGAACAAGTTTCTTCTAAGGGAAGGAGTCAGGGAGAGGCCAACTGAAGTAGCTGAATGGCGCCAAACCAGCCCAACTATTATTAGTCCTCAAGTACTTGGACGAGATGCAGATAAAGAGAAGGTTGTGGAGTTTCTTCTTAGCCCGGCACGAAACTCTGAGTTCCTTTCTGTCTATCCCATGGTTGGCTTAGGTGGTCTTGGGAAAACAACACTTGCTCAGTTGGTCTACCATGATGAACGAGTAAGTAGCCATTTTAACCTGAAGATTTGGCTTTGTATTTCTGAGACTTTCAATGTCAGAAGGATTTTGTGTTCCATTGTACAATCTATCACAAAGAATGAGTGCAAAGTTTTGGAGCTACCTGTGATGGAAGAAAAAGTGAAAGGATTGCTTCAGGGTAAAAAGTTCTTATTGGTTTTAGATGATGTGTGGGTTAAAAACCAACAATTGGAGTTCGGATTAAACGAAGACAAATGGGATCAGTTGAAATCTGTTTTGTGTTGCGGATCCAAAGGTGCCTCTATTTTGGTGTCCACTCGTGATAAAGATGTTGCAACAATCATGGGTGCATACCAAACTCATGATTTGTCAGGCCTATCTGAAGATGATTGTTGGTCATTGTTCAGACAACGTGCATTTAGACCTGACAAAGCGGAGGATGAAGAGCTTGTAAAAATCGGCAAGGAGATAGTGAGCAAGTGTGGGGGATCGCCTCTCGCAGCAAAAGCATTAGGAGGTCTGATGCGCTCCAGAAATACCAGAAATGAATGGCTTGAGGTTAAGGAAAGTAGCCTATGGACTTTACCAAATGAGAATCATATTCTACCTGCATTGAGGTTGAGCTATTTTCATCTACCTCCAACATTGAAGCAGTGCTTTGCTTTCTGTGCTATATTTCCCAAAGATGAAAGTATCAAGAAACAAGAATTGATTCATCTTTGGATGGCCAACGGGTTTATATCATCTCGGGCAAACTTGGATGTAGAGGAGGTTGGCAACATGATATGGAATGAGTTGTTCCAAAAGTCATTTTTTCAAGATGTCGAGATCAATGATTATTCAGGTGATGTTTCTTTCAAAATGCATGATCTAGTCCATGATCTTGCTCAGTCAATCACAGAAAAAGAGTGTATGTGTTTGGAGGAAGCAAACCATACTGACTTGCCGAAAAACACACATCATATTGGTTTCAAGTGTGATGAAGTAACTGAAACACCATTCAGAAAGGGAGCATGTGAGAAAACTGAATCTTTGCGAACGTTATATGATTTGAATTGGTATGCTCCGCGGAATGCAAGTTATTTTTGTCCAACAAACATTTCTCTTCGAGTGTTATGCACATACACTTCCAAATTTCCCTCAGTCGAGAATTTCAGCCACTTGAGATATTTAGGGCTTTGTGATCTAGAAATAAAGACCATTCCGGATTCTATCTACAGTTTACACAAATTAGAAATCTTGAAACTAATGCAATGTAATGAACTTTTTAGTCTGCCAAAACACTTGACTCGCTTGCATAATCTCCGTCATCTTGCCATTGATGGCTGTGATGCACTATCTGAAATGTGTCCAGACATTCACAAACTGTATGAATTGAAAACACTTGAGTGTATACATTGTGAATTCAGCAAAAGGACATAGTTTGGCAGAGTTACGTGATTTGAATCTGGGAAGAGAACTATGCATTAATGGCCTAGGAAATGTCAGCAGTGTATCTGAAGCTGAAGATGCCAATTTGAAGGGTAAACAAGACCTTCGGGTGTTATATTTGCCCTGGGAAAACAGTGGTGAAACGAAGTCAGTTGCTGTGGAAGAGATACTTGAAGCGCTCCAACCTCACTCAAATCTCAAGCGGTTGGACATAGCTGGCTATGGCGGATTACATTTGCCAACTTGGATGGGAAACAGTTCAGCTCTCAATAGTTTAGTTTCTTTGAAACTTATAGAATGTAGAAACTGCAGACAACTTCATGGATGAAGTGCGGTACATTGAGGAAGATGAAAGTTATGAAGGTATTGAAGCAAAGCCATTCCCGGCTTTGGAGCAACTCACAATGTCCGACTTGCCAAAGGTGGAGCGGTTGTTGAAACGGGAAACAACACACATGTTCCCCTCTCTTTCTACCTTAGAAATCACCTATTGCTCTAAACTGCAATTGCCGTGCCTTCCACGTGCTAGAAGCCTCTTTGTTTCGGGATGCAAGAATAAGTCAGTGAGGTCAATCTCTAATCTCAATGGTCTTAACAAACTTGAGGTTTGGAATTGTGAAGATGTATCGTACTTTCCAGAGGGAATGATGAGCAACATGACCTCTCTTGCAACTCTGGAGATAGTTTCTTGCCGTGAATTAAAGGAATTGCCATCTGACATCACGAAACTCACTGCTTTGTCTGATCTAATCATCGAAGACTGTCGTAAGCTGGAGTGTTTACCAGAACAGGGTTGGAAAGGCTTATCTTCACTTCGAAAACTGTCAATTTTTGGCTGTCATAGTTTGGCATCCTTGCCTGAAGGTGTACGGCATCTTACTTCACTTCAATCTTTGACTATTGGAGGCTGCCCAGCATTGAGGGAGCGGTGCAAGGAAGGAACAGGGGAGGACTGGCACAAGATTGCTCATATTCCCAAAGTATACTTGGGAGACTCAGACTCAGACTTGTAATATTTTTAGTTCATACACTGCTTATATTTTATCGTATCTTTTTTGTCTAACTAAATCTCCAAACTGGTCCTCAAATTTACTCTGTTCAATTTTACCATTTTAGTCTCTCAATTTCAAATCTCGAAATCCAACTCCTAACCCTTTATAGCACTGAGTTAGCAAACAAAGTGCTGAGTTGGCTCTAACTTGCCACACTAAACACAAGACTAAAAGGCGTTGTTTCGTTTTGGTAGTTATATAAGGCAAAAATGAAAAGACGAAGAAGAGTTTATATGACGTGCAAACCGTTTTATCTCTCCTTATTCTCCAAAATAATTTGGTTTTTATCTTGTTTAAGTGCCAAAACAAAAAACGTCATTTAGTCATATGTCTAACGTGGCAAGTCAGAGCTAGTTTAGCATTCCGTTAGTTGACTCAATACCAAAAAGAATCCAGGAACCAATATGGTGCTTAAAATTGGATTCAAGGACCAGAATAGTGATTTTGAATTTGAGATACTAAAATGGCGAAAACCGTAAATCTCAAAAACCATTATGGGGATTTAGTTGGTCAAGACTTGGAACTAGCCGAGACATTAGTGGCATAATCATGGATTCAGTATTTCCTAATCTATTTTATCTTCACCACAGCTTGTTTCTAAATTGGCCGAGGCATTGATGGCATAATCATGGTTTCAATTTGCATTGCTAACAAGTTAGATTTGTCAAGGCTTTTCTTTGGCCAAACCATCGAATGGATTCTTCTAAAACTTTTAACATCTGTAAATGGTTATTTATTTTATTTTATCTTTATGTTTGTATGTCCTAAGTAATGTTTTTGCCTCTGTTATTCTCTTGACCTTTTGATTGATCAATATGAATGTAAAAATGAATGGTGCTGGCCATTATTAGTTTCAGTTTTATCAAGATGAGTGTGCCATATGTGGCCTTTCAGACTCCTCTAAATTAGTTCAACTAGTATAAGATGTTTTAATTTCACAATAGCAGAAAATGAAAATGATTAAAATATGGAATTGTTCCATTTTTAGTTATTTTTCATGATAATCAATACTTATCATGTTAGCGGCCAATTAGTATTATCAAGTGTGCGTTGTGGTTAGGAAGGTGTCACTTAACGTGCTACATCAATAAATTTTGATGTCGTAAGCAGTGAAAATGATGAAATGACTAACTTAAAACTTTTGAAAGACGTATTTAATTAAAAAAATATTTTAAGAATCATTCGGAGAACGGATAATCTTTTAAGAATAAATTTGACCATTTATTTTATTACTATTAACATATTTAATAAAAAAAAGTACATTTATGCCTATTAATAAGCTAGTTTCAATAAGTGAAAACTGTTAAAGTAATGCTGATAATGCATGTTAATACTAACTTGTTATGATGCCATAAGTTCTATAAAGTTAAAAGAAAATATTTTTCAAGTAAATTTGTGTACATTTATTCCCAGAAAAATATTATTATTCTCCCTTTTAACTAATAGCGAGTCTTAAACTTATTAATATGATGAAATTTGTTTTTCTATTAATACTTAATAGTAGATTACTAGATTTGGCTTGAGGTTTAATAAATGTTATGTATTTATTATTAAGGCTTTTATTGGCCAATCTGCTGAACGAGTTCTGATGCTGCTACAAATTTTTCATAAGAACTTCTAACTTGAAAATTCACATGTCGTTGACAAATATGGCTAATAGTTTCAATCTGTGTTTCTTTGATTTGTGCATGTATTAGGTCCGTAACATTTTGAATTAATCAACAAGATTCTAGAAAGAAAGAAAGAAAGAAACAAAGAAAGAAAGAAAGAAAGATAATAACCATTACTAAGAAAAAAAATTTGGTGAATGTTTTCTCGTGCTAATTAGCTTTTTAGAATGAAAATTTTGAATTACAAGTGGTTTATAAGGTCTTTCATTAATAGTCAATAGGACACAAATGCTGCAAAAGTGGTGCTTGTGCTCAATTTCTAATTTTTATTAGGAAGAATAGAACGAGGATAACTGATTTCGATTAACTTATTTGCTTAATGATTAACTTCAATTTTAATAAAGTCATGTTGGTTACTTTGCTAGTTGTGATTACATTTTGTTCTGCCCATTTTAATATTATGTTCTAAAACTGATAACATAATAGATTATTTGAATATGGTTGGCTTTTCTCCAAAAATTTGAGTTGTTCATAACTTAAGAATTTTTATCATGTTAACTAATATACAAGCTAACAAAAACAGAGCGCTTTTTTTCTTGGGGATGCTTCGATAAAGGCGCTTAAAACGTATATTGGACGTATTAATGAAACGGTTATTTTAAATTTCTTAACAAATTAGAATAAAACCGATTTTTTTTATAATAATAACAATAAATCCAATTTTTTTAGACATTTAATTGTATTTTAAAATTTTTAGGGATCTAAATGTCCACAAAACAAAAATCCAGGATATATTTGTCTTTTTATCAAAAAGTTTAAAGATATTCGGTTTAGATTGCCTAATTCGATCGGATCAAATCGGGTCTAATAATTATAATGCAAACAATTAGGTTTATTATTATTGCTATAATAAACCGATTTTGTTCTGATTTATTAACAAATAAATTATTAACCAATTTAATAAAAATGTCCAATAATAACATGACACATATAAATGTTTAAAAAAAAAAAAGACATTTTTAGTGTCTTTATTAAAGTGGTCTCCTTTTTTCTTACCCAGGTTCAAAGTCCTTCAAAAATGCAATTTTCAATGAGTCATTCGATCTATTTATTTGTGTATATAATTATACTGATTTGGTCTTAAAATTTGTTACTTATAATTCAAGTATTAATATAATTTGCAACTGAAATTCAATTCAAAATCATTTCTGGTTAATACAAATCAAAGAAAAGCTCATGAGGATTTTTCAATTGCATGTCCCCAGTGTTCAATAATGTAATGGTTTTAGCACCATAGGTTCTTGCCAATTTTTCATGGAAATCTTCATGAAAAAGTGTTATCTGCGAGAATTACAAACCAAATACCAAAAGGATTATTCTGTGGCTGAAATCAGTTTGGATATTCCATTGAAGATGGCACTGTTTTTGCATCATTGACTCAGGAGTCAAGAGTCATGACTGATTAAGACATAACGCATAAGCACATGTAATCTCCACAATTCATTTGTTTACTAAAGCCATCTCCACTCGTCAAAGCAAAGCCAACATTGAAGCAGTGTTTTGCTTTCTGTGCCATATTTCCCAAAGATACAGAAATCCTAAAGCAAGATTTGATTCGTCTTTGGATGGCTAATGACTTTATTTCTTCTCGGGCAAACTTGGATATAGAAGAGGTTGGTAACATGATTTGGAATGAATTATATAATAAATCATTCTTTCAAGATTTCAAGATCAATGATGAGTCAGGTAAAATTTATTTCAAAATGCATGATCTAGTCCATGATCTTGCTCAATCAATTGCAGAGCAAGAATGTATGTTTCTAGAGAAATCAAACCTGATTGACTTGCCAAGAAACACACATCATATAGGTTTTGAGTGTGGTGGCCAAACTGAAACACCAATAGAAAAGGGAGCATGTGAGAAACTTGACTCCTTGAGGACATTATATCAGTTGAAATGGGATGGTTATTTTCAAAACAACTATGATTGGCTTCCAAGAACAGTTCTCTTCGAGTTTTGTGTTACAGATTTTCCAAATTTCCTTCGCTCATGAATTTTAGCCACTTGAGATATCTTGGGCTTTGTGGTCTAGATATTAAGACCATTCCTGATTCTATTTACAGTTTGCGTAAATTGGAAATCTTAAAACTAATGAATTGTGGGAAGCTTTATAGTCTACCGAAAAACTTGACTCGCTTACAAAATCTCCGACATCTTGTCCTTAGTGGTTGTGATTCACTATCTCATATGTGTCCAGACATTCACAAACTGTGTGAATTGAGAACATTAAGTGTATACATTGTGAAATCTGAAAAAGGGCATAGTTTGGCAGAGTTATGTCATTTGAATCTGGGAGGAAAGCTAAGCATCAAAGGCCTAGAAAATGTTGGCGGTGTATGTGAAGCTCAAGATGCCAACTTGAAGGGTAAAGATGATCTTCGAGAGTTAAGCTTGTCATGGGACAATTGTGGTGAAACCAATTCAGTCGCTGGGGAAGAAGTACTTGAAGCTCTACAACCTCACTCAAATCTCAAGCGGTTGGACATAATTGGCTATGGCGGATCACATTTGCCAACTTGGATGGGAAACAGTTCAGCTCTCAATAGTTTAGTTTCTTTGCAACTTCTACTATGCAAAAACTGCAGACAACTTCCCTCACTTGGGAGACTCCCGTTTCTTAGAAAACTTGAGATAAGGTCCATGGATTATGTTCGGTACATTGATGAATATGAAAGTTATGACGGTGTTGAAGCAAAGCCATTCCCATCTTTGGAGGAACTCAGAGTTTTGTTCTTACCAAACATGGAGCGGTTGTTGAAACGGGAAACAACAGGCATGTTCCCCTCTCTTTCCATGTTGATGATCAACAAGTGCCCGAAACTGCAATTGCCGTGCCTTCCACGTCTTACATACCTCTTTGTTTTGGAATGCAAGAATGAGTTATTGAGGTCAATCTCTAATCTCAATGGTCTTAACCAACTTCATCTTCGTGGAAGTGAAGTTTCGTACTTCCCGGAGGGAACGATGAACAGCATGACTTCTCTTGCATCTCTGCAGATATCATATTTCAGTGAATTGAAGGAACTGCCATCTGACATCACAAAACTCACTGCTTTGTCTCATCTAAGCATTGATCACTGTGGTAAGCTGGAGTGTTTACCAGAGCAGGGTTTCGAAGGCTTGTCTTCCCTTCGACATTTGACAATTAGTAGGTGTGAGAGTTTGAGATCCTTGCCTGAAGGTGTAAGCCAACTTACTTCACTTCAATCCTTGACTATGGAATTCTGCCCAGCATTGATGAAGCGATGTTCTGAAGGAACAGGGGAGGACTGGCACAAGATTGCACACATTCCCAGTGTAATCCTGAAAGGTTCAGACTAGGGGTGCACAGACCCGGCCCGGCCCGAAGGTCCGGCCCGGTCCCGAACACTTTAGGGGTTAATTTGGTGTGATTTCATCGGATTTAGGACCGGGTAAGGGTCTCAAAAATAGACCCGGTCATTATTTCGGGTCAGGTCCGGGCCATAGCTCGGGTCACCCGAAGTCGGCCCAGTAGCCCGGTCATCATACACAATTAATATTTTGTGTTATTAGTGATGGACCATGACTATTCTTATGTGGAATTTAAGTATTGTAAACCTTAATATTTTTTGTTATTAGTCATTATAAGACTATAAGTTAATATTTTATGTTTAGAATGCATAAGACTTTAGACTAATGCATAATATTATGTTATTTGTATTGATTTAAATATTTGGTATTATTAGACAATATTAGTATTGATTGTGGTTTTGCTTTAGTATTGATTGTGGTTATGCTTTAATTTTAAAGAAGGGTTGGTTCTTGTTATATTTTTCTAAGTGAATTTTACTATGTTAAATAATGGTTGGAGTCTTGAAAATTTAGATATTTTTACATGCTAGCTTACAAGAAGGTATCAACGTAATGTAATGTTAACGGCCCGGTTTTCACCCGATATAATTGTGGCCCGAAAGTGTATTGGTTTCATCGGGTCTAGGGTCGGGTTCGAGTCTAATAAATAGACCCGGTGTATATTTTGGGTCGGGTCTGGATCACATCAAACCCGGCTTCACCCGGCCCATGTGCACCCCTAGTTCAGACTCAGACTGATCCTGTAAGATTGTTTATTTGTATTTTTACCGTATACTTAGTGCATGTTTGGGCGCCATTATTTTGTTAAAAAAGATCTTTTTTCAATGAAAAAAGATCTTTTTTTATTTTTTAACGTGTTTGGCAAATTTCTAGTAGTAAAAGTAAAAGCACTAATAAAATAAAAAAAAGATCTTTTTTGAGAAGCTGTAATTTACATCTTTTTTTAAAAGATCTTTTTTTCTTAAAAAAAGATGTTTTTCGTGTAATAAATGAACAAAAAAGTACTTTTATATTGTTATACCCAAACATAATTGATACATAAAAAGACCTTTTTATATGAGATATCCAAACATAAAATTACTTTTACTTTTCTATAAGATCTTTTAAAAAAAGATAACTCAAAAAAAGAACTTTTCTCAAAAGCTCACCCAAACAAGTCCTTAGTTATAGACTGCCAATTAATTTTTGTCAAAAAGATTTTCTACTAATACCTTCATCATGGAATCGACCAAACTATTAGCAGCATGGTTTCAATATTTTGTAGTAAATGTTATTCTTAATAATGTGGGGATAGGAACATGTAGAGATCGGATTTCTTTTGTTTGACAGGTCGATCACCTCTACTGGAAGTTTTTTTCTTGTGTGAAGATGAGATGTGGATTATTTTGGCAATTCTGGCCCTTTTAAATTGGTTCAACTAGTATGAGATATTTTGATTTCACAATGGCAGAAAATGAAAATGACTAAAACATAGGATTGTCGCATTTATTCCTTTCCATGACTGTTAGAATATTGAAATGGGAAAGTTTTAATTACAAGTAAATCTATTGTATTGCCCTTGATTGATCTGTCACTAAATGGTTTTTTTATTATCAGAAACTATTACTCCTATGTGCTTATTTGATGATTTGGTGTTTCAATTTGTTAAAAATCTGTGTTGGTGGTAGCATAAGTTGTAGAAGATTGTACAGAATTATGTCAGCTGGATATATACCAAACACAAAGTGTTAGATAATTTTAACTGATAGGATCAAATGCAAATCATTTTCTCAATTTCCAAGTCAATCAGCTCAATGTTGAGTCTTCCAGTTCTCTAAAACAATGATTTTTAATTTCAATTTTTCTATTATAAGTCGCTAATTATCCATACTATTCTTGATGCTTCATATATAGTTCAATCTATTCTTAATATATAAAAGTAGGTACATAAGGTTTACCCACATTCCTTTGAAGCTATTTCTCTTCTTCTACTAAAGCCATGTTAGCAATATTGCTTACTTGGCAAAATGTTAGAATCAACCACTCAAATCTTGCCAAATCAACTATTATTTCCAAATCAACAAAAAATAAAATATACAAAAAAGAAAACTAAAAAATACAATACAATAAATTTGTAACGTACAAATACATTGAATCCATATTCCTATATTTATTATATCTTACCGTTATAAACAATTATAATCCCAACAATTAATTTATTAATTTTTATAAATAAGTTACTAAAGGTAATAAATATCCATATTACAAATGTCATAATAATATTATCAATTATAATAAATTTTACGTTACAAGTATTCAAATTCTATACTATTTGAACTACTTATATAAGTCTCTTACCACTATTCTTTCAAATAACATCAAATTTAACACAAAAAATTTATTTCTGAATTAGACATCTCAAACTTATTCAATAGAGCATCATTCTTTCAAGGCAAAATGATTAAAAATCGAATAACTATCCAAGATCTAATAGCCATGCAACGAGAATATGATGATCAGGTATGAAAAAATAAAAACTCACAACATGCATCATACATTCATACTTACTCAAATACCGTATACCTAATGAATTCATAAATTGAATATTGGAATAGGAAAATATCTTAACAATTTTAGCAACTATAAACGAAATTGATGACAAATTTGTATGAAACTATGTTGAATGTAAAAAGTGTCCGAAAAAAGCATATAAAAAAAACAACTACATTTGTGGCACATGTAATCAAACACCACAATATCCAGTGACGGATCCAAAAAATTTTGATAGTGGGACAAAATAATATAACATGAAAATAATTTCTATAATTAAAATAATATATGTATATAAAAAATTAAATATTAAATTATCTATTAACCACTATATATCTATGTATAAATACATATATTGTTTAACTTATTTTCAATGTGTATTTTATATTTTAATATTTATTATATACAGATAATTATTTTTTATGTACATATAGCATGATTATTGTTATGATTATATTTTGTTATTGTAAAATATGATTAATCTTCAAAATATCTAATATACAAATTAAAACACTAAAATAGTAATTTAAATAATAATATATAATTTAAAATTCTATTATTTTAGGTTTTATATTTTTAAAAAATTAAGTAATTTTTCTCTTAACACTACTATCAAACTTTCTCTCTTTCCATATATATTACTAAACAATTATTTAAAAATTCACTTTCCAATATAATTAGAAGCCGATTCTTATTGATATTCATAGTTAAAAAAGTTCTTTCAATTAATATAATTGCTACGCAAAAATTAAAGCTAATTTGAAAAGAAGATAAATAATATTCTTTTAAGTTGATTTTTAAAAAAGAACACTAATTTCGTTTAAATCTGAGAATTGATCATTCTAACGAATATCTAATATAAAATTTTTAAATTGACAATTAAGTACCAAAAGTTGAATAAAAAATTATTGTGGGGTCAAATTTATAATCTAACGGGGCAAATAAATATTATTATCATATACTACTCAAAAGAATTCCAAATTTTAGTGAGGCGCTTGCCCCCACACCAATATACTTGGAACCGTGACAATATCCAACAATAGAGTAACTCTATATACTTTTCATAATTCTATCTATCAAATTATTAGTTACTAATTCAATACTTATTTTAGATTTAGAATTCAATTAAAGGTTTCAGATTAAAGTGCTACAATAACTTTTGTACTATTTGATGGCGAAGCAAAAAAATTATTGGACACAATTGCTTCAAATCTAATGACACTCTAGAAAAGTAATGACATTGAAGTACCACTCCATCAAGAGATTAAGAAAAAAAAAAACCATACAAATTCAAGGCATATCTTCGGAAGAAGAACATATATATATGCAAATATGGAACAAACAACACAATAGAAAAGTGCATCCAACTCAACAATTCATAAAGAACATGCCTTCACAAGAATCTACGACAGAAAGAAGAAAGTAACAACTCCAACAACAACCAATAAAGTAAAAGGAAGATGAGCGCTACATAAAAAGACTAAGTCCATCAACTAAAATAAATGTAAAAATCAAACCACCAAATAAAAATGTCACTTTGTACAACTCCTAACATTTAAATCTTTTGTACTATAAATTATTTTAAATAAAACACCTTTTAAATTTAATTTTAATTTACACATATTTAATTTATTTCTACAAAATATAATAATTTTTAATATTTATTATATACTATCATTAATTTACCGTTTCGCGCAATGCGCGGGTCTCATTCTAGTTCATTCTTTAAGTCAGTAACAAATCAAGCCAATTCTTAGCATGTACATGGAGTTAACAAGTGTAGCCTTGGAAATTAGTCATCCCCGACGAGAAATCTTCTATAAAATTTCAAACAATACAAAAAAAGCATGAAAACATAAAACTATATCAATAACTTAGAAAGAACAATGCATAACTGCATATAGGTTGAAGTGTTGTAATAAAGTTGTGTTCTTAAGCTTGCATGAAAATAAATTTATATTCTCCTTACACACAAATGGATGCCACTCCTAAAGATTCATGTTCTGTTTTCTCAATCATTTCAAGCCAGGATAACATTAGAAGTTCCTAACAAATTGTTCAGACAATAAAGAAGAACATCCAAATTGGACTAAATGATTAAACTTTCTAGTCTCAAGCCATCTTGTTATTTGTGAGTGTTATTCACTATTTCGTATGTGCCTTGAAATTCACAAATTATCACAACTGAGAACATTAAAGGTATGTTATGTCCAAGTTGGGTGGCAACAAATTCAGTTTTCAACTACTTAGTTTCTCTTAAAATTTGTAATAGCAAAAACTTGGTAAACTCCCATGTCTAAGGAAACCTGAAATAGTTTCAGCTAATTATGTGCAGTACATGGATGATGATGAATGTTACCATGATGTTCAAACTGGAAACAATCAAGCTTAACAATATTAGTTGCGCCAAACTGCAGTTGCCATTCCTTTCATGCATTAAACAGCTCAATGGCGTGGAATGTAACATGGTGTGATCCTTCAATTTTTATTAGGAAGAATAGAACGATTGAATTTTATTATTGAACGTATTTAGTAAATAAAAAAGTACATTTATACCTATGAATACACTAGTTCGATAAGTGAAAAAAGTAATGCTGATAATGCATGTTAATACTAACTTGTTATGCTGTCAAAAGTTCTATAAAAGGAAAAGAAAATATTTTTCAAGTAAATTTGTTTACACTTAGTCCCAGCAAACTATTATTATTCTCCCTCCCTTTTAACTAATATCGAGTCTTTAACTTATTAATATGATGGAATTTGTTTTTCTGTTAATAGTAGATTACTAAATTACTAGATTTAACTTGAGCTTTAAGAAATGTTATGTATTTATTATTAACACTTTTATTGGCCACCCTGTTGCACGAGTTCTGATGCAGCTACAAATATTTCATAAGACTCTTAACTTGAAAATTCATTAGAAGACTAATATGTTCATTATTCTAGTAGTGAGGAACAAACTTATACGGCAAACAAATCCAGGGTTTACTCATTTTATGGTTAATGGACAAAAGTACTCCTAATTAAGTGTAACTATGCATAGTTGATCTTGATTCAATAATAAATTAAAAGTAATATAATTTTGTCAATCAACTATAAAACATGTGTCCCTAATCATATAAGATGTGTATTTACTATTTAGTATCACCCTTAATATTACCAAAAGTGGAATATTCTATAAAAAAAAAAAGAAAGAAAGAAAGAAAAAGAAAAAAAGCTATCATTTCATAGAGAAAAATTATTTCCATTGAAACTACCAAACTTAATAATTTCCACCAAAATTAGTTACCTATAAATTAACTTGATCTAATTTTACACTTCTTACACATCAGAAAAAAATCCAAGGTGTACAGCACCTTACTTCCCTGGAATGTTTTGACTATTAGATACTGCCCAGCATTAGAAGAGTGGTGTAAGGAAGAAACAGGGGATGATTGGCACAAGATTACACATACTCCCAAACTAGATTTGTATCCTCCACCCAATGAAGACTTGTAGGATTTTTGGTTCGTACACTGCTTATTATTGATCTTTTGGTCAAGACTCTTGAAGATATTCGTGTCTTCAGCAATGGCAGAAAATGAAATTGACTAATTAGGAAGGAATATTTCTTAACAATCCCTGTTGTTATAGAGTTAACTATGAAAGGAACAGTAGAACGGTGATGAGAGAAAACTCAATTATATATATCTAATGGTGGTGCTGTATGCACTCATTATATATATATACCAGTTAACCAATTGATAATTACCTGTGTTCTCTAGGAATATTTAGTTGATTTCCAGAAATAAGTCTATGATTTTCCAAAAGAATTATTCTTATTGCCTCATATCACAATGCAATTGCCTTCCATTAGTTTCTATCAATCAATTCAAATGAGACTTCTATTGTGTATTGAGGCCAATAAGAAAGAAATTCAGAGTTTAAATGATTATGGTCAATTGGTCACAGTCACAATCACAATACAGGTTTCAAAAGAGGATATCTTCGCCATGAAATTGGCCGAGGCATGATTTTAATGTGCATTGCTAATAAGTAAGATTGTCAAGGCTTTTTTTTGGCCAAACCATCAAATGAATTTTGATTCCCAAAATTGTTCTCTTGAATAACTGCTAAAACTTTTAACTCTAAAAATGGTTATCTTTTTTATTTTTGTGTGTCCTAAGTAATGATTTTGCTCTATGCCCTTGACCTTTTGATTGATCAACAAGAATGTATGCCCATTATTAGCAGTTTTAACAAGATGAGTGTGCCATATGTGAATTGTTTTGGCAATTCAGACTCTTTCGAATTAGTTCAACTAGTATAAGATGAAAACGATTAAAATATGGGATTGTTCCATTTAGTTCTTTTAAATGATAGTCAATATTGTAAAAGGACCAATTTGAACATTAACCCATAATGCAATCTCTAGCAACATTAATTAAGTCAATTAAACAAGGTCATAAATAAAAACAATTTCACATGCTAGAATATTTGGAGGAATAAATGCTCTAACTTGGTGGATTATTCTTGATTCTAGGAGGCGTGGCTAATGTGAGAAAACTACGTACTTTAACTTTTGTGGCGGATTTATCGAATTTTGATTTTGATTCTATTCTTTGAAGCAGTAAACCACACTGGTTCTTGTCACTTGTTTGTTAGGGACACATTTGTTCGAGATAAGTTGATGTATTCTACTTACCAAAAAAAAAATTTGATGTCTTCTAGCTTTTTATCAAATTCATAAACCTGTTTTTAGCAAAATTCATCTCCCAAATGTATTTATTCTCACCTTTCAGCCATGTGATCAACAAAGGATTAGAGGTGAAATTTTTCACTAGATTCCAGGATACACTTTAAACTGTTAGGGACACATTTTTTATGGTTAATGGACAAAAGTACTCCTAATTGAGTGTAACCATGCATAGTTGATCTTAATTCAATAATAAATTAAAAGTAATTTTGTCAATCAATATAAAAATTTGTCCCTAATCATATAAGACGTGTATTTAGTATCACCCTTGAATATTACCAAAAGTGGAATATATATACTCTTTATAAAAAAAAGAAACAAAGAAAGAAAAAGAAAAAAAAGCTATCATTTCATAGAGAGAAAATGATTTCCAATGAAACTACCAAATGTAATAGTTTCCACTAAAATTAGTTACGTATAAATTAACTTTGTCTAATTTTACACTTCTTACATAAGTATTAACATAAAATGGAACTAAGATTCAATTCTAATTCAGCCTAAAAGGTTCAATTCTTATCGTTTTCTAGTAATGATTGAAATGTTCTTATCCCTATAGAACTAGAAGGGACCTCCAAAAGAAAAAAAAAAAGGCAACAATACTGTGGAAATTATTGATTTGAGACAAATTAAGGTAACACAAAAAGGCCATCACAAAGACAATAATTTCTTTCTCTTGTCTGGGCACGAGGACAATAATTGTAGGCAAAGTATTGTGAAAATATCTCTTTTGATAAATGATGGTTCTAGTTGAACTTGAGAAGGGGGTTGAATCAAGTTTCCTTTAAACTTAAAATTGCAAGCTCTGTTTAAGCTGTTGTACGAGTTGCAGAAGATTATTTAAAATAGTCTCATACACAGAACATTAAAAGAGCAGAGAAGAGGAGAAAGAGGCCAGCATGTATCCTGGTTCGGATTCTTGGTGCCATGAATCCTACGTCCAGTCTCCACCACAAACCATGGTAGAATTTTCACTATAATTCTCAGGTTACATACACCAATACTATTGAATTTTTTCCTAATTCAACTAGTATCAACCCCTAAGCTTTCTTAACCAAAGCTTAGCTACCCCAAAGTGCTATCCCAACTTGGAAGGGGAATCTTCATAGATTCAATTCTCACCAAGTGCTAACCCAACTTGGCAAGGGGAACTAATCCTAGTTCAGATACCCAAATTACATAAAGAAAACAGTGGCTATTTTGCATCACTCTTGCCTTTTCTCTCTTGGCTTTTGAACCTCACATAATTGCCTTTTCAAAATAGAAAATAACACAAGACAGCCATAACAAAAAATCAGAATTAAGCTTGAGTAGAAGAAAGAGATTTCAGCTCTGTTTTAGAGATGATGCTCTGAATGTGTGTGCTCTCTTCCTTGACTTCAAATGGTGGAGTGAGGCTTCCTTTATAGAATCAGCTTGCTCTACCACTTTGTTCTTCCTTGCCTCTTCCAATTTCTTCGTACCATCAACCCGTTGGAGTTGTCTCCTATGGCATGCATTCCTTTTTTCCATCCTGCTCCACTAACGCTGCTTGTTGGAGGGTCTGATCCACCAACCTCTGTTGTCCTTGGAGTTGTTGTCTTCCTTGGCATGCAAAGTATTTCCATATTTGAGCCATTCCAACTGCTGTCCATAGCTCTGAGTTTTTGTTTTGCTCTTCCAAACTTTACTTGTGATCTTCTGCATTTTTGATTTGCTGATGTCCTTATGTTTTGTTGCTTTGCTAGAGCCACAGCTGTCCTTGTTGTGTTTTTCTTTTTGTTCCAGCTGTCCTCCTTTCTCCATGATGAAGACAGATGCCCATTTTTCACTTTAGCAAATACATAGCCTTCTAGTTTTTGCTGAACGGTCTTATTAAGTGCCTTGGGCTTGTGCATTGATTTGAAGCACTCAATGAATACTTAAGCAACATTGTTGGGCTGAGAAAAGGATAATGGGCCTGCATCACTAAAACACACAATTAAACACATTTGGGCTTTATCCCAATAAATGTTTGTCATCATTTGTATAACCCAAAATCAACTTAAACTTAACAATCTCCCCCTTGATGACAAACATGATAAAAGGATGGAAATTAAAATTTAACATAGATTTAAATGAGTTGAGAGCACTTCCCTTTGATGACCATCCAAGGTGTATAGTACTCCCCCTCAATGTTAGCAGTTCTCTCCCCCTTAATCATGGCTTTACATCTTAACCTGGGCAAAACTTAAAAACAGCCAAGACCAATATTTCCAAACAATATATCACAGTAATGAAAGCACAGAACAATTAACACTAAGCACAACACAGGATAAATCAAAATATTGTTCTTAACTATTACTACTAATCCCTAAGCCAAAACTAACATTCCTTTTCTTTTCTCTCCCTTTTGTCATCAAGGGATGAAAAGAAAAACCTGCACAAAATTTGTTAGTGGCTAGTGCATATAGTTCAAGTAGCAGAGTGGTTTAAGTCTGTTACAGTCATCCAAAAGAAAGTAAAATAAACAAGTGCAAAACGAAAACAGGTCATATCCGCATATGAGATAACAAGAGCTAGGCATCAGAGTTGGATTCATCAGAGGTTCTATCGTCCTCCCCCTCATTGTCAGATGTGATGAGGCCAACCTCAACATCCTCCACAAAATCCCTCAGAATCCGAATTCTCCCCTTGGTCTTCTTTAAAGCATTTTCCTCCATAACCTGGTTCCTTTTGCGCTCGGCACCATGAGTGAGAAGAAGGTCAGTCAGATTGATGAACTCCTTAAGTACGTTCTTCAGAGTGCATATCATGACCTTGATTGGGGTGGAGGTGGAAAGGAGAATCAGAGGATCCTCATCAACAGAGGGAACATCGGTGCTGTCATCAGTTCGGCGATGCCTGGAAGTTGTTTTCTTTACTGCACCACCCCCTTAAATATATGAGTTACAATCTTTTGCAATTTCAGCCCCAAAATCAATGTTGTAATATTGAAAAATTTTTGTAAGAAGCATGGCATAAGGTAAAGCATTTTTGGTACTAACACAAGCATGCATATGTCTCACAAGCAAGTAAGCAAAAGAAATAGGAGTTTTAGAGAGAAGAGTAAAGGCTGCATCTTGGAAGTAGGTAAAAATGAAAACTTTAAAATGTTTTGAAAATCATTGAAAGTTACAGCTGTAACCTTTGTACATTGATACCAGGAGAGAGAAACAAAAAAAATCAAAAGATGCCTAAAGAAAGTAGAACAGACAAAAATTGAAAACCTATTTGAAGAAATGATGTGAAAAAAATTTGAAGGGGCCCAATTTAAAAAATGAAATGCAGTTGGTAAAACATTAAGAGAGCAAGGCTGAAATGGGCCAAATGGTTTCAATAAAGAAAGCCCAGATGTCGTGAACTGCTCCAGCACTTGAGGTCCATCATTTATTATGGTCAGGTGTGAATCCAGTAACTTCATAGTGACTTAATGAAGTTAACTCATCATCTGCCAAAAAATCTCACCGCGATTCAAGAGATAAAACACAAAAGATCTCATTATCAGAAATATTAAGAAAACAGATATGAAGTTAGAATGCCCAGTTCAGTTCTTAACTTGCAGAACCTCTCCTCTATCAATGGTTTGGTGAATATATCAGCTAGCTGACCCTCAGAATTAACAAACTGAATATCTAAATTTCCATTTTGCACATGTTCTCTTATAGAATGAAAACGAACTTCAATGTGCTTTGTTCTAGAGTGAAAAATAGGGTTTTTGGAAATATTGATAGCACTCATGTTGTCACAAAATAATGGAATATTTGAGACATTCAATTTATAGTCAGCTAGTTGAGTTTTCAGCCATAATAATTGAGAACAACAAGAGGAGGCTGCAATATACTCAGCTTCGGCTGTTGACAGTGCTACCGTAGCTTGCTTTTTGCTAGACCAAACAATGAGAGATTTCCCAAGAAAGCAGCACATGCCACTTGTGCTTCTTCTATCAGTCCTATCCCCAACAAAATCTGCATCACAGAAACCCACTAATTGAAAAGAATCAGTCTTAGGAAACCATAACCCATAATTAGTGGTACCAAGTACATATCGAATGATTCTCTTGACAGCAGAGAGATGTGACTCCTTAGGCTTTGATTGAAACCTTGAGCAGACTCCAACACTTTGGATGATATCAGGCCTTGAGGAGGTTAGATACATTAGGGATCCAATCATCCCTCTGTAACGTGTCTCATCAACATCTCTACCATGTTCATCCTTATCAAGCTTGATGTTAGGATGCATGGGGGTTCCCATAGGCTTAGCACAGTCCAGCCCAAACTTCTTGACAAGTTCTTTTGCATATTTTTCTTGATGGATGAATATGCCTTCTGCAGTTTGCTTGATTTGCAAGCCTAGGAAGAAATTGAGTTCTCCCATCATGCTCATATCAAATTCATTGGTCATAAGCTTAGCAAAATCTCCACACAAATCCTCATTAGCCGAACCAAATATAATATCATCAACATAAACTTGCACAAGAATAAAATGATCATGATAGTTCCTAATAAATAAAGTGGTGTCAGTGGCTCCTCTTTGAAAATTATTTTTCAACAAAAATGAGCTAAGCCTCTCATACCAAGCTCTAGGAGCTTGTCTCAAACCATATAAGGCCTTAGCTAGTTTGAAAACATGGTCAGGAAAAGATTTGTTTTCAAACCTAGGTGGTTGAGCCACATAAACCTCTCTATCTATTATGCCATTGAGAAAAGCACACTTTACGTCCATTTGGAACAACTTGAAGCCACAATGAGCAGCATATGCAAGGAGCAATCTGATGGCTTCCATTCGAGCTATAGGTGCAAAGGATTCATCGAAATCAATCCCTTCCTCTTGATCATATCCTTGAGCGACCAATCTAGCTTTGTTTCGGACTATGGATCCATCTTCACCCAGTTTGTTTCTGAAAATCCACTTAGTGCCAGTGACTTTCTTTCCATTTGGATAAGGCACTAATGACCAGACCTGGTTCTTCTCAAATTGCAGCAATTCTTCCTTCATAGCTAGCACCCATGAAGGATCAGCAAGAGCTTCTTGGATGTTTTGTGGTTCAATCTTTGATAAGAGAGCAATGTTGTTGGATTCGGCTCTTTTCAAAGATGAACGGGTAGTCCTGCCAGTGGATGGATTTCCTATTATGAACTCTTCAGGATAGTTTTTCAGAAACCTCCATTCTCTTGGTCTTTTTGACTGGTGTGAGGATTCAGGTTCCTCTTGATCAACAATGGCCTCTGCATCAGTATTTTCTGCAGCAACAGGGGATAATTCCAAATTGTCTCTTGCAGAATTAGAATTTTCGTTGCTAGTAGGTGCAGCTTCCTGAGAACTTGAATTTTGTTGAACTGGCTCATCATTCTTGGGTAGTTCAGCTTCGAAACCTGGACTATCATCTATGCAAACACTAGGAACAATGTTAGTCTCACAGAAAGTGACATGCATGGTTTCCTCAACAGTTTTGGAGTTCTTGTTATAAACTCTATAGGCCTTGCTATTTGTGGAGTAACCAAGAAAAATCCTTTCATGTGTTTTAGGATCAAATTTTCCTAAATTTTCTTTGATATTTTATCAAGATACCACATGTCCATTTTCTTCTTGGATGCAAGGCACACCTGCATGTTCTTCAACTAACCTTAGGTATCCAAATCCATTTGGATCCTTTGATGTGAAATCTTCTTGGTTGCCCAAGAGCATTATAATCATGAATAACTTTATATAATTTACTATCATTACCAAAAGACTTAAGAAAGATGAAACATTGAGGAGGATCATGACCATTTCTGTTGCACTTGTAGCAATGATTCTTGCTTACTGATTTTTGAGGTTTGTTGAATCCTTTTGGTTTGAAAAGCTTGGAAGAGGAGGCTTCAGATTTTTTAAAGTTTTGTTTGAAAACAGCCTTGTTTTCCTCTATGAATCCAAGTCCAGATTTTTCAGATCCAAACCTTTGACTAGCAAGTAGTTTGTTCAGATTTTGAGAACCTTGAACAAACTTTGCTAAGTCTTCATTCAAATTTTTTATTTGTTCATTCAGCTTTTTGTTTTCAGAAATCAAATCAGTGGAAGCAGTAACTTCATGCTTGAGTTTGTATTTTTCTAATTCAGCTTGCAAGGCAATGTTTTCTTCTTTTAAAAACTTTTCATTACTAGTTTCATTTGCCTTAACCTTTTTCAAAAGAAGATCATTTTCTGTCCTCAAAGCTTCATTTTCTTTCTTACATTTAGCATACTTATCCAAGAGTTTCTTAGAGTTCACAGAAATGTCTTTGATAATGTAGTGCAGTTCATCAATAGATAAGTCAGAGAGATCTACCTCATCTTCATCATTATGATCTGCCATCAGACATAGTTGAGCTTCTTGATCTGAGCTCTCTGAGCTGGTGTCGTTCTCCAAGTCCTCCCATGTTGCCATCATCACCTTCTTTTTGTCTTTCTTTGATTTTTCGCCCTTTTTAAGTTGAGGGCAATCTGACTTGAAGTGACCAGGTTCCTTGCAGTGATGGCATGTGAACTTGACTTGATCTTTCTTGACATCTTTGGATGAAGAGCTTCCTTTGCCTTTGTTTTTGTATCTCAGTAGTCTTCTCATTTTTCTTGCAAAGAGCACCATTTCTTCATCTGAGAAACTGTCATCAGATTCTTCTCCTTGGGCTGTCATTCTAGATTTTAGTGCTATACTTTTCTTTTTGTCATCTTTGTCTTGGAACATGTGAGTGGTTTCGTAAGCCAGCAGCTTGCCTCTCAGCTCATCATAGGTGATTTTGATCAAATCATTCTTTTCAGAGATGGCTGTGCTTTTCACTTCCCATTTCTTGGTAAGACTCCTCAGAATCTTCCTTACCAAGGTTTCTTCAGAGTAGTTTCTTCCCATAGCGTCCAGATTGTTGATGATTATTGAGAACCTTTCGAACATTTGATCGATGCTCTCATCTTCCTTCATACTGAACATTTCATACTCCTTCATCAGCATGTCAATTCTGGTCTCCCTCACTTGCTTAGTGCCTTCATGAGTGAGTCTGAGCTTATCCCAGATTTCTTTAGCCGTTTTGCACCTTGACACTTTTCTGAACTCTTCAAAGCTGATTGCACAGTGCATCAGGTTGATTGCCTTGGCATTGAGTTCAACCTTCTTCTTTTCTTCATCTGTCCATTCGCTGTCCTCCTTTGCCACAACTCCTTCATCAGCATTCTGTTTGGTGGGAACGTCTGGACCATTGAGAATGATCTTCCAGATGTTGTAGTCGATCGACTGCACGAAGATTCTCATTCTCTCTTTCCAGTAAGAGTAGTTGCTGCCATTGAAGTAGGGAGGTCTGTTGTTGGACTGCCCTTCAGTGAGAGTGAAAGTCACGATGTTGGGATTCATGTTATTGGCCATGGATCTTTACTCCAAGCTGTGAAGCTTGCCTTCTTGAGACCTTGCTCTGGATACCAATTGATGGTTCTGGTTGAACTTGAGAAGGGGGGTTGAATCAAGTTTCCTTTAAACTTAAAATTTCAAGCTCTGTTTAAGCTGTTGCACGAGTTGCAGGAGATTATTTAAAATAGTCTCATACACAGAACATTAAAAGAGCAGAGAAGAGGAGAAAGAGGCCAGCATGTATCTTGGTTCGGATTCTTGGTGCCATGAATCCTACGTCCAGTCTCCACCATAAACCATGGTGGAATTTTCACTATAATTCTCAGGTTACATACACCAATACTATTGAATTTTTCCCTAATTCAACTAGTATCAACCCCTAAACTTTCTTAACCAAAGCTTAGCTACCCCAAAGTGCTATCCCAACTTGGAAGGGGAATCTTCACAGATTCAGTTCTCACCAAGTGCTAACCCAACTTGGCAAGGGGAACTAATCCTAGTTCAGATACCCAAATTACATAAAGAAAACAGTGGCTATTTTGCATCACTCTTGCCTTTTCTCTCTTGGCTTTTGAACCTCACATAATTGCCTTTTCAAAACAGAAAATAACACAAGACAGCCATAACAAAAAATCAGAATTAAGCTTGAGTAGAAGAAAGAGATTTCAGCTCTGTGTTAGAGATGATGCTCTGAATGTGTGTGCTCTCTTCCTTGACTTCAAATGGTAGAGTGAGGCTTCCTTTATAGAATCAGCTTGCTCTACCACTTTGTTCTTCCTTGCCTCTTCCAATTTCTTTGTACCATCAACCCGTTGGAGTTGTCTCCTATGGCATGCATTCCTTTTTTCCATCCTGCTCCACTAACGCTGCTTGTTGGAGGGTCTGATCCACCAACCTCTGTTGTCCTTGGAGTTGTTGTCTTCCTTGGCATGCAAAGTATTTCCATATTTGAGCCATTCCAACTGCTGTCCATAGCTCTGAGTTTTTGTTTTGCTCTTCCAAACTTTACTTGTGATCTTCTGCATTTTTGATTTGCTGATGTCCTTATGTTTTGTTGCTTTGCTAGAGCCACAGCTGTCCTTGTTGTGTTTTTCTTTTTGTTCCAGATGTCCTCCTTTCTCCATGATGAAGACAGATGCCCATTTTTCACTTTAGCAAATGCATAGCCTTCTAGTTTTTGCTGAACGGTGCTTATTAAGTGCCTTGGGCTTGTGCATTGATTTGAAGCACTCAATGAATACTTAAGCAACATTGTTGGGCTGAGAAAAGGATAATGGGCCTGCATCACTAAAACACACAATTAAACACATTTGGGCTTTATCCCAATAAATGTTTGTCATCATTTGTATAACCCAAAATCAACTTAAACTTAACAATAAAGTACACGAGTAAGAATAGCTGGTAGAAATTAAAAGATGATCCACTAACTTTTGTTGGAGTTTTCTTTCAACACTGACTGTATTTTGCATTACAAGACAGTTTCTATTCACAATTAATTCATTTCTTTCCTACAGCCATTTGCACTCATCAAAGCAAAACCATTCTTTCTTTCTTTTTTCATTTGTTGCATTTCTGAAAATGGCTGAGTCCTTGCTTGGGATTGTGCTGGAGAAAGTGATCCCTTTGGTCCAGAGAGAATTCGCAGCCTTCTCTGAGATCAAGCAAAAGACTGAAGACCTGTCACGAACTTTGGCACTCATCAAAAGTTGTTCTTGATGATGCTGAGGAGAAACAATGGTCTAACCCCCTATCAAGATTTGGCTCCAACAACTTAAAGATGCTGTGTACCTGCTGGATGACGTCCTTGATCAGTTGCCTACGAAATCCTCTCAACATGGGTGGTTATCATCTTTCAAACCGAACAACATCATGCTTCGCCGCAAGGTTGGACATGAGCTGAATGAGATCGTACGGAGATTGGATCAAATTGCTGAAGATAAGAACAAGTTTCTTCTAAGGGAAGGAGTCAGGGAGAGGCCAACTGAAGTAGCTGAATGGCGCCAAACAAGCCCAACTATTGTTAGTCCTCAAGTACTTGGACGAGATGCAGCTAAAGAGAAGGTTGTGGAGTTTCTTCTTAGCCGGACACGAAACTCTGAGTTCCTTTCTGTCTATCCCATCGTTGGCTTAGGTGGTCTTGGGAAAACAACACTTGCTCAGTTGGTCTACCATGATGAACGAGTAAGTAGCCATTTTAACCTGAAGATTTGGCTTTGTATTTCTGAGACTTTCAATGTCAGAAGGATTTTGTGTTCCATTGTACAATCTATCACAAAGAATGAGTGCAAAGTTTTGGAGCTACCTGTGATGGAAGAAAAAGTGAAAGGATTGCTTCAGGGTAAAAAGTTCTTATTGGTTTTAGATGATGTGTGGGTTAAAAACCAACAATTGGAGTTCGGACTAAACGAAGACAAATAGGATCAATTGAAATCTGTTTTTGTTGCGGATCCAAAGGTGCCTCTGTTTTGGTGTCCAGTTGTGATAAAGATGTTGCAACAATCATGGGTGCATACCAAACTCATGATTTGTCAGGCCTATCTGAAGATGATTGTTGGTCATTGTTCAAACAGCGTGCATTTAGAGATGACAAAGAGGAGGATGAAGAGCTTGTGAAAATCGGCAAGGAGATAGTGAGCAAGTGTGGGGGATCGCCTCTTGCAGCAAAAGCATTAGGAGGTCTGAGGCGCTCCAAAAATACCAGAAATGAATGGCTTGAGGTTAAGGAAAGTAGCCTATGGACTTTACCGAATGAAAATCATATTTTGCCTGCATTGAGGTTGAGCTACTTACACCTGACACCAACATTGAAGCAGTGCTTTGCTTTCTGTGCCATATTTCCCAAAGATACAAGAATCAGTGAACAAGAGTTGATTCATCTTTGGATGGCCAACAGTCTTATTTCACCTCGGGCAAACTTGGATGCAGAGGAGGTTGGCAACATAAATTGGAACGAATTGTGCCAAAAATAATTTTTTCAAGATGTTGAGATCGATGACTGTTTAGGAGAGGTTTATTTCAAAATGCATGATCTAGTCCATGATCTTGCTCTGTCAATTACAGATAAAAGTATGTGTTTGGAGGAAGCAAACCTTACTAATTTGCCAAGCACACATCATATTGGTTTCAAATATGATAGTAAAACACTATCAAAAGGTGAAGAAAATTTCATGTCCTAAACTGCTGAAACTGTAATGTTGATGGTTTGATGAACTAGAAGGTAGCATTTGGTAGAGACAGAGACGGAAAGACAGAGACCGAGAGACAGAGACTAAGAGACAGAGATTGAAATAAATCTCTGTTTGGTGAAAAGTGGGAGACAGAAATTGAAATAAGAATGAAATTCTAATTTAATTTATACAAAGGGTAAAATTGGAATTAATTAATTGAAATGAAGGTATTTTAGGTATAAAATGTTATCAAAGTTTCAGTCTCTATCTCTAAAAACTTTAGTCCCCTGTGTCCCCACTTGTTAGAGGTACTGAAATACTGAAATTTTAGGGACTGAGACAAAAATTTTAGTACCAGTCTCTAAACCAACGAACATGATACTGAGTCTCAGTCTCCCCATCTCTGTCTCAGTATCTCAAAACAAACACTACCGAAGGGATTAAGAGAGGGAGAAAAATAATTTTTTCTCATTATTAAAGAGAATGAAAAATTCCTTAAAAAATATCTATTGTGTTATTACACTTTATATAATGTACTTCTTATGTCCCACTAAAAAAAATTATAACAAATAAGTCTATATCTACTATTGATAAAAAATGATCTAGGTAACATCCCCTGCAAGCTAGAATTGTATAAATCTAACAATCCTAACTTAGAAACATTAGTAAGAAAAGGACCTGGTAGCAGAGCTTTTGGTAAAAAAAATTAGCTAGTCTTTGGAACGAACTGGCATAAGATGAATGAGACTAGACAAATACTTTTCACGAACAATGTGGCAGTCCACTTCAATGTGTTTGATTCTTTCATGAAAGATGGGATTATTGGCAATGTGAATGGCTGACTAGTTGTCACAGAATAGAGTGATAAACTTTTGAAGCAGCAAACCAATGAAATCTATTAAGAAAGATAACCAACTAGTTTCACAAGTGGCAACAGCAAGAAGAGACCTATATTTAACTTCTACAGAGGAGAGGCCTTATTTTTGAAGCAGTCGAGATGCTTTTCATGGGCCTTGTATTCTTTTATTGTATTCGCTTTAATCGCTCCTGAATCGGCAGATCAAATATCGAAATACTTTCCTTTAACTACTAGAGGTGGATGAGAGGCCGCTATTTATTTGCTTGCTTCTCCGGTTCGCTCTAGTTCACTTGGTTTACAACGGTCTATTTGCTAGGTTTTAGACAGGGGCTAAGGGCGAATCATCCCTCTTAGCAGCTCTTTCCTAATCAATACTGTGGTTTGCTTCTTACTCTTCCAGCTAACGAGAGAGTTTCTAAGCATGAAGCAATAACCAAAAACAGAACGATCAGTATCGGCATAGGTAGCCCAGTCAGCATTGACAAATCCGGTGAGATGCAGATTAGAAGTAGAGGAGAAGAATAGACTAGTTGCAGGCCTGCCCTTTAAATATTAGGTACGCTTAAAATAGCTTCTAAGCGAGAAGTGGTTGCACAGTTCAAAAACTGGCTCAAACGTCCCACAGCATAAGAGATGGGGTCTAGTGTTTGTGAGGTAAAGGAGTTGGCCGATGAGTTATCTGTAAGTAGTGTTGTCCGTTAAAATGGTACCGGATTCCTTCAAGAGTTTATGATTATAATCAAAAGGAGTGGAGAGAGGGTTGCAATCTAGATAACCAAAATTCTTGAGAAGGTCCATGACATACTTCCGTAGTAGTTCTGCTGATAAATGTGAATTTCAGAGTTAGAGCGTGCTACTTCCATTCCCAAGAAGTACTTGAGATCATCAAGATCCTTTATTTTGAATTTGTCAGCCAAAATTTGCTTGATGCAATTGATTTTGCCAATGTCATTCCTAGTTAAAACTAAGTCATCAACATATACTAGAATGACAGTGAAGCTTTTGGATTATTTCTTGATGAAGAGGGAATGATCATAAAAAAACTGCTTATAACTAGCATCAAGAGTCTGAGTGAGCTTAATGTTTCATTGTCTGCTTGCTTGCTTAAGCCCATATAGAGATTTTTACAATTTACAAACCAAACCTGGTTGTGATACAGTCAAACCGGATGGTATCTTCATATAAACTTTTTTGTCCAAATCTCCATGAAGGAAGGCAGTATTGATGTCCAACTGTTTCAAATGTCATTTCTTTGTCGCTGCTAACGCTAACATTACTCGTAGGGTAGTCATTTTGACAACTGGACTAAAAGTATCACCATAATCCACTCCTTGCACTTAAGTGAATCCTTTTGCAATCAGTCTCGCTTTGTGTCTTTCTATGGTACCATCGGGATTGAATTTTACTCGAAAAATCCATTTGCAACCCACAGCCTTCTTGCCTTTTGGGAGTTCAGTGAGACACCATATTCTGTTTTGATCTAGAGCTGCCAATTCAGCATGTATTGTATTTTTCCAACATTCATGTGCAGCTGTTTCCTCATAAGTGCTAGGTTTTGGATTTGAGGTGATGAATAGAGAAAGAGACTTATATTTTGGGGTTAGTTTATCATATGATAAGTATTGTGAGATAAGATATAAAGTGTTAGAGTTGGCAAAGTTGCTAGAGTGAGTTACGTATGGTAGTCCTTCAAATAAGCAGTCAATTTCTTGACTCTTTCAGATTTTCTAGTGATGCATTCATGTGTGATGTCGAAGTTTTATGATGCAGGTGCATTGTTAGTGTGTGGTGTGGTAATTGGTATAATGGTGTGTGAGGAAATTGGTGAGTGCATTGAACTTGAGAAATGTTCATTTGAATCTATGAATGTGATAGGTGTGGGTGATTGCAAATGATGTGTGGATGGTGTATCATATTGAAAATGGAAAATGAGTTTCGTAGAAAGTTACATTTCTATATATGAAAATTTCTTTTGATTTTAAATCAATAAGTCGAAAACCCTTTGTTCCTAATTTAAAACTTAGAAAATTTGTTTTCCTGCTCTTGGTTCTAATTTTGTTCTTGAATTTGTTAATGTGGAGGTATATGCAAGAGAACCAAATACTTTTAAATATGAAAAGTTAGGTAAATTACTATACAAAAACTTATAAGGACTAGCATTATCCAGTTTAGTGCTGGGCAACCTATTAATTAGGTGAATAGCGTGAGCAATTGCGTACAATGTGGAATTCCTGATTGAAATAGCAACACCTAAAATGTGATGGTATTTTCGCTCTACAATCCCGTTTTGCTCTGGTGTTTCTACACAAGAGATTTAGTGTAAAATGCTAGTTGATACAAAAAAAGGATTTTAGAGTAAATTCTGACCCATTGTCAGTCCTTATATACTTGTTTTTGAAATTGTACTTGGACAAAATTCACAAAATTAATAACCAATTGTGATTGGTTTTCATAAAAAAAATCCAAGTGAATCTGCTTTTGTCATCCACCACAGTCAAAAAATACCTATGTCCTTCATTGGAAGAGACAGAAATAGGACCCCCGATATTCATATGAACTAAGTCAAAACAATTTTTTATTTGAGTTGTACTAAAATCAAAAAATAATTTCTTTTGTTTTGTAAAATGACATGAGTCACAAGGAAGTTTTAAAGCAATACAATCTATAAAATAAAAGGATAATACTTCTTCAGTAAAATTAATTTATGTATGGGTATGTGTCCTAATCTAAGATGCCAAATGTTGTTGTACTCAATGCGTAAAAGAGTTGTGGGATGAGTAGTAGTAGTCGTGTTGCCACCAATGAAGTTTGCTTTGTTGGAAAGGGGGAAAGTGAGATAATTATGATTCTTTACTCATTGTATATAACCAATACACTCAGCAAAAATAAGTTCTTCTCATTGTTGAAGAGAATGAAAAATCCTTTAAAAATATCTGTTGAGTTATTACACTGTATATACTAATGTACTCCTTATGTACTCTTTATGTACTTTTTATGTACTCTCACTAAAAAAATTACAACAAATAAACCTACATCTACTATTGATAAAAAAATAATTTAAGTAACAAAAAAATCATGTGAGAAATTTGAATCTTTGCGAACGTTATATAATTTAGATGGTACACTCAATACAATTGGTAGAATACTAATATATTTTTGTCCAACAAACATTTTTGAGTATTATGCACGAGAACTTTCAAATTTTCCATCTGTCGAGAATTTAAGCCACTTTAGATACCTAGGGCTCTGTGGTTTGGATATAAAGAGCATTCTTGATTCTATTTACAGTTTACATAAATTGAAAATCTTAAAACTAATGCGTTGTCATGAGCTTTAGTTTATTGAAACACTTGACTCGCTTGCATAATCTCCGACATCTTGTGATTGAAGTTGTTGCTTCCTATCTAACACTAAATGTATACATTGTCAATTCAGAGAAATGGCATAGTTGGGCAGAGTTACGTCATTTGAATATGAGAGGAAAGGAAAGTTAATTATCTCATGTTGCTATAATAATATCAAACAATAGTAAAGAGAGAAAAGAGTTAATGAATCAATCAATGCAAAATTAGTAAGAATTGAATGATACAAAAGGAGTACATAAGAGTACATCCAAATGGCCCCTTTTCGAGTAAAGATAAAAACTCCTTTACAAATACAATTCAATTCATACTTGTCATTCACTAAATTATACAGCATCTTTTATTCTCTCACACTACGCATGATTTTCATACGAAAAAGTATATGGAACCAAGAGGTGATTAGCCAAAAAAAAAAAATTTAACTAATTTATAATTATATTTAATTAATTTTATTTGTTTTTAATTTATAATATTTGATATTAATTGCTTCTCACCCTAAATTAAAATTCTAAATGATACGTTAGAGAAATAGGGGCGGAAATCACAGAACTTCCAACAATTCCGATTCTTAGTATATAAAAAAATTTATAAAATATATAAAAGAACATCCATTTAATATGAAAAAGAAACATTCTGATAATTAGTAGAAGAAACATCCTAATGCCTAGCATAAACACCAGCCACGTAGAAATTTTGGATTTACCCAAAAGTATTTAGCTGATTTTATTGGCTGATACCCTCTTGATTTCTAGCATTGTTGTTCCCATACCCATCATTCTCATTCTATTACATAACCAACTTTGCCAACTCAGCATAGGATAACTTTAACATGCTCTTCTCCCTTTAGGTGTAGTAGTCCTTCGTCCACTTAGAGAACTTCCTCACTCTGTCTCTTCCTTCTCTTTCATTTGGCTCCATTCTTATTTTTTTCATTCCCATTACTTGATTCCTCATCAGGTCCATCATCACCTTGAGACCCCACTTCATTTTTGCATTATGAACCTGGGTTGGATTATTCATCGCATTATGTCAGCAATGTATGTGAAGCTGAAGATGCCAATTTGAAGGGTAAATAAGACCTTCGGGTGTTATATTTGTGGTGGGAAAACAGTGGTGAAACTAAGTCAGTTGGTGTGGAAGAAGTACTTGAAGCACTCCAACCTCACTCAAATCTCAAGCGGTTGCAAATAGGTGGCTATGGCGGATTACATTTGCCAACTTGGATGGGAAATAGTTCAGCTCTCAATAGTTTAGTTTCTTTGCAACTTATACGATGTAAAACCTGCAGATAACTTCCGTCACTTGGGAGACTCCCGTCTCTTAGAGAGCTTGAGATAAGCTCCATGGATGAAGTGCGGTACATTGAGGAAGATGAAAGTTATGAGGGTGTTGAAGCAAAGCCATTCCCATCTTTGGAGTACTTGCTGGTGGAGAGATTGCCAAACGTGGAGCAGTTGATGAAACGGGAAACAACACACATGTTCCCCTCTCTTTCTATCCATCGAGAATTGCCCTAAACTGCAATTGCAGTGCCTTCCACATGTTAAAAAACTCAGTGTTTTGTATTGTAGCAATGAGTAACTGAAGTCAATCTATAATCTCAACGGCCTTAACCAACTTCATCTTTATGAATGTGATGAAGTGTCGTGCTTCCCAGAAGGAATGATGGACAACATGATCTCTCTTGCAACTCTCAAGATATCAAATTTCAGAGAATTGAAGAAACTGCCATCTGACATCACAAAACTCACTACTTTGTCTGATCTACGCATCCAAAGCTGTGGTAAGCTAGAGTGTTTACCAGAACAGGATTTGGAAAACTTATGTTCCCTTGAACGTTTGTCAATTGATGAATGTGAGGGTTTGAGATGCTTGCCTGAAGGTGTACGGCATCTTACGTCACTTCAAACTTTGATTATTGGAGGCTGCCCAGCATTGAGGGAGCGGTGCAAGGAAGGAACAGGGGAGGACTGGCACAAGATTGCTCGTATTCCCAAACTAATTTTTGAAAGTTGAGACTCACATTGATGTATGTAAGATTGTTGGGTTATGCTAGTTGTACACTAAAATTAGCCACTAAAGTTAGCCATCAATATAAAATACATGTTGAAATACAAATATATATTAAAAATAAATTAAATCACACATATATTTATACACAAATATATTAGTGATTGATTTTAGTGTACAAATAATATTTTTTAAGATTGTTTATTTGTCTTTTTTTGTTTTTTTAATTTATAGACTGCCAATTAATTTTCGTCAAAAAAATGTTGTACTGTTATCTTCATCGTGGAATCAACGTTAATGACTAATCTTGGTTTCAATGTTTTGTAGTACTCATTATTCAATAACTATAATGAGACCCGCGCGATGCGCGGGACGGTAAATTAATAATAGTATATAATAAATATTAAAAATTGTTATGTTTTGTGGAAATAAATTAAATATGTGTAAATTGAAGTTAAATTTAAAAGATATTTTATTTTAAATAATTTGTAGTACAAAAGATTTGGATGGAAGTTGTAAATATTTTTAAACATTTTTATTTGGTGGTTTGATTTTTGCATTTGTTTTAGTTTATGGACTTAGTCATCTTATGTGGCGCTCGTCCTCCTTTTTTTATTGGTTGTTAGAGTTTGTACTTTCTTCTTTTTGTCGTAGGTTCTTGTGAAGATATGTTCTTTATGAATTGTTGAATTTGATGCACTTTCTATTGTGTTATTTGGTTCTATCTTTGTATGTATGTTCTTCTTCCGAAGATGTGTCTTGAATTTGTATGGTTTTCTTTCTCCTTAATCTCTTGATGGGGTGGTGCTTCAATGTCATTATTTTTCTGAAATGTCATTAGATTTAAAGCAGTTGTGCCCAATAAATTTTTTGCGTCGCCATCAAATAGTACAAAAGTTGTTGTAATACTTTGATCTAAAATCTTTAATTGAATTCTGAACCTAAAATAAGTATTGGGCTAACAACTAATAATTTGATAGATGAGATTATGAAAAGTATATAGAGTTACCTTATTGTTGGATATTGTGGTGTTTGATTACATGTGCCATAAACGTAGTTGTTTCTTTTTTTATATATGCTTTCTTCTGACACTTTTACATTTAACACAGTTCCATCCTAATTTGTTATCAATTTTGTTTACAGATGCTAAAATTGTGAAGATCTTTTCCTATTCCAATATTCAATTTATGTTATCATTGAGTATATGATATTTGAGGAAGTATGAATGTATGATGCATGTTGTGATTTTTTTTTGTCATACCTGATCATTAGATTCTCATTGCATGGTCATTAGATCTAATCGTTCTGCTCTGAAAGAATGATGCTCTATTGAGTAAGTTTGAGATATGCAGTTCGAAAATAAATTTTTTGTGCTAAATTTGATGTTATGTGAAGGAATAGTGATAAGAGACTTATATATGTAGTTTAAATGGTATAAAATTTAAATACTTATAATGTAAAATTTATTATGATTAATAATATTATTATGACATTTATAATATGGATGTTTATTACCTTTGGTGAGTTATTTATAAAAATTAATAAATTAATTGTTACGGTTATAAATTTATTGTATTGTTTATAACGGTAAGATATAATAAATATAGGAAATGAATTCAATATATTTGGAGGTTACAAATTTATTGGATTCTATTTTTTAGTTTTTTATTTGTATATTTTATTTTTTTGCTGATTTAAAAATAATAGTTGATTTGGCAAGAATTGAGTGGTTGATTCTAAAGTTGTGCCAAATAATAATTATTCTAAAGTTGGCAATGCAATTAACGTAGTCAATGGCCTAAACTTATAGAGTTGCGGTCAACATAATTATTGTAATAATTATATATTTATATTTGTATCCATGCATGACGCATCTTATATGTACAAATATGCGCAATAAAAGCTAAAAGTTAAACATTTTTAGTAAAAAAAAAAGAAAATAGTTAATTAGTGTTTTCAGGTAAACATGTATGCATGATGCATCTTATATACTATAAATGTATCTAATATGAAAATGTATGTCTAATATCATATATTTTTTGGTTTCATTTTGATACTCTTTTAATAAATTTGTTTTTTTTTTTTTTAATTTTCAAATATTCTTTTCAAAATTTATATTGGTAAAATAAAATAGAATTTGTTTTTAATAATAAGTAAAAACTACAATAATAGTTCTTTGTACCTAGTGTTATTTCTAAAAATTAAAATGATTATTTTTTTTTACCAAAGATACAGAGACTTGAACTCGCGACCAATATGGGAGACTATGCTATTTGAGGTATAACTCATTGGCAAAAATTAAAATGATTATAATAAACATAATTATAATAATAAAATATAATTTTTATTTTTTAAACTTTTAATTTATAAATTAATTGTTGCGGTTATAAATTTATTGTATTGTTTATAACGGTAAGATATAATAAATATAGGAATATGAATTCAATGTATTTGGAGGTTACAAATTTATTGGATTCTATTTTTTAGTTTTTTATTTGTATATATATATATATTTTTTTTTTTGCTGATTTGGAAATAGTAGTTGATTTGGCAAGAATTGAGTGGTTGATTCTAAAATTGTGCCAAGTAAGTAATATTGTTGACATGACATTAGTAGGAGGAAAGAAATGTCTCAAAAGTAATGTGGTGCATGTTTATGTATCTACTTTTATATATTAAGAATAGATGTGGGGATAGAAATAGGAACATGTATGAATAAATTTTTTTGTTTTGACACTTAGTTTATCTTTACTGAAAGTTTTTTTCTTGTATCAAGATGAGTGTGGCTTTCTTGGATTATTAGTTCAACTTGCATGAGATATTTTGATTTGGCAATGGCAAAAAATGAAAAGGGCTAAAACATAGTATTATCTCATTTGGTACTTTTTCATCATTCTTAGATATTGAAATGAGAAATTTTTAATTATAAGTATTCCTATTTTATTATTGAATTTGTGTCTTTGATTCATGTTATTAAATGGTTTTTTTAAATTGGATATGGGTGTTTATGCAGTTTGATGTCAATTCAAGTGAGAATATGAGCGACATTGAATTGTCGCCAGTTCCTCTTTTGAATGAATCAACAAGCATCAGATCTCCGACTGAATTGAAAAAGTTGGAATTAGGTATAATTAAGTTTCGATTTATAATTTTTTTTATTTTAATATAGTTTTTATTTATATATATTAGTTATTATGATTGTTTCTTGTTTTATATATTTTGTAGAAGTTACACACTTGCACCTACTCATGATCCTAATGAAGAAGATTCTGGTGTTCAGTTTCATTGAGTATATCTTGTTATGGTATGAATTGTTCTCTTTATTATTAGAATGTATAACTAGATTAGAATATTTTTCTACTAGTGTTATATTATTATTATTATTATTATTATTATTATGTAACTGCTTTTTTATTTCAGGTTGGTTTGCATTAAGAAATTTAGCTATTTTGTTGGAGAAGACACCATAATTTGTCTATCTTTTAATGAAAATTTATTTTTATTTTCAGTTGTGTTGAGTGTTGACTATTGAACTTTTAAACTTCCTTAATTGTCCTATTTGAATTCATTTTATCGTTAAATTTCATTGAATCAAAACTTTATTAGTTATTGTATATTTGTGTTTGTCGATTTCAATGTTATGACTTTGTGAAATAGTACGATAGTATTTTTCTTTAATTGATTGAAAAAACCGAACCAAATCAAACCTATATTTAATTAAACGATCAAATCAGATGACTTTTCTCTAAAAAAACCAAAACACACTACAAACAACCCTATAATTAGATATATACCAAACGCAAAGTGTTAGATAATTTTAATTAATAAGGATCAGATGCAAAACATTTTCTCAAATTCCAAGTGAATCAGCTCAATGTTAAATCTTCCATTTTTATTGTCATCAGGAATAATACTAGAATGTCACCATGGCCTGTTTGATGTTGTTATTAGTGATAATTTTAATGTTTTGCAATTTTTTTTTTCTTTATCTGCTTAGTGCTTAATGTTTTCAGTTGTAGTTTCTGCCCATGTTATATCCTTGACTTTTCGATTGAGTAACATGATATTTTCATATTGAGTAATACCCCAAATAGGTCCCCAAGAAATTCACGGTCAGATAGATTTATTCCCAACAAAATTTAACTAAAATTTTGACCCTTACGTTTTTAGTTATACACCAGATACGTCCCCATGGCAGTTTGACCCGGTCAGGACGCCCTACGTGGAGGTTAACGGGCTGACGTGTCAGGTTAACTGCCACGTGTCACCTCCAGGACAATTTAGTCCCCATCCAAGTTGGACAAAACGACGTCGTATTGGATCATGAGACGAACGACGTCGTTTCGTGGAGGACAAATTCGCCCCACCATGGAAGGCAGAGTTGCGAAACAGCAACGTTTTAAATGGAGAACTTATCTGTCTGTTCGAGGGGACCTATTTGCTTTATGATTATGCTTCTATAGGGACCTATTTGTCTGATAACTTAATGTTTGGGGACCTATATGACCTATTATTGGTGACATTACCCTCAAATATATTTATTGCCCTTTTTGGTTTCATTAAAAGCACAGGCTGATGTATTGTATCTGGACCTAGTCGCTTGCAAAATTCTAATCCTCCCTCTCATGACATTCAAATTGAAGATTCTCCTTCACATGTCACAAAAAAATGTCTCAGGCAATCCCAAAGTATGCTAATTTTGAATGACTTAATGCATATGTTAAACGATGGCTTGGAGGAGAGAGTGAAGCAGTTGGAGGATCTGTTGTTGAAGAAGAATAAGGATAGCCAAGTTGTGAAGAAGCATACTGTTGTTGGAGTTAAACCCCAAAGTGGTCCCTGAGATTCACAAAATGCACTGATTTAGTCCCTAACTTCTCAATTGCACTAATTACGTCCTCCAGATTGCAAAAAATGCATCAACGTGGTCCCTCTCGAATTTTCCGTTCATATTTCTTGCCGGCGGGAGTGACGTGGCGAATGATTGCCACGCTGGAGTGTCTAATGGTTGCATGATGTGGCAAATGAAAGTTTATGATCCAATTTGGTTCCTGATCCCTTTTTAAACCCTAACTCAGAAGTAGCGCACCACTTCTTCGTCTTCATCATCTTCTTCATCTTCTTCTTCTTTTTCTTCTTCTTCTTCTTCCCTGTTCATTCTCGTAGCCGTGCTTTGCTGGTTGGATGATGGTTGGATGTGCCGATGAAGTTCTATGCGATCAACCACAAGGAGGCCAAGTTAGAGCAGAGGCTCGCGAGTACCAGATCGGTGTGGGTGTGAGAAACGTCCTGTGAAGAGCCCATAGAAAATCATGTCAAAATCAAACTATTAAAATCTAAATCTTTTTAAATGTTTGCCAATAGTTTTCTCTTGGACTCAATTTAACTCTAAATCTTCGGATACCCTCCATCTAATTAAGCCAAACAAGAATTCATTCCCATGCCTTGCACTGGAGAAACGCAATGCCTAAAGGAAAGCTTTAAACATTTTCCTTGTTCTCAAGAAGGAAATATAGAATGGATGATGCATCTAAACCCTTCTAAAAGATTCAAATTTCAAGAAGCCAACATCATAAATCAATAATTGAGCATTAAATCTGAAAAACTCCAATTTGATAACTGATGCATCAGAAGTTGAGAACACAGAATGAACACCAGAGTTTGGTAAGGAATTAAGATTGCATCAAGTCTCCCAAGAGTGATAAATGAGGGTGCTACAAACGAAAGGTAATGCAAGCTTTAAAATATTGGCTATCAACATCACAGGTCAGCAAGAAGCATTAGGTTTCTGATAGTACAAAAACTCAAGCATAACTTATTCACAACATCCAGGAAAAATAAAAACCAAGTACAACATTGCATATGGGAACAGTTAGAATGGCATGTGCATTGTGCATGTCTGTTGCAAAAGATTCTCTCCGCCAAACATATCAAGCAAAAACTATTACTTCAAATTTTAGCCGAATTAATTGTTTCCTAACCTGTGAAAGGTCGTGTGAGCCACAACTGCATCACCATCAAAGACAACCAGCAAAGTGTCCGCTAGATGCAAGCAGTACGATTCGCACTTTGACCTGATTGAAGACCAACAAATAGATTTTGTTTAAGAATTTTTCTTGATTTATCACGCACTTCATTGCGATTTTGAAACTCATTTTCACAATTGCATTTCTAGGACCTCAATATTTAATTATTAAATAGTTTAGTTCTTTCACTGACAAGAGAACAAATTCCGAACAGTACAACAAGAATATAACACAATTGCAATTTCAGGTACCCCAATCAAAAAATGTTTGAACATTACTTTTGTTGTATGGTAAATTTGACCCATATTTAGTGCGAGGATAAAATTGTGAGTGAATTTTGAAACTGAAAATTCTAAAGAAATTATTGAATCTCACATTGATTTGTCATCTGGCATTTCATTTAAGGTATCTTCAGGGGTGTTCTTGTTGTTTACACTTCCAGGCTCTTCTTGTGGAACATAATCTAGACACAGAACAGTTTCTTTCCCCTCTATCAGTTTAGGTGTCGAAACTCCATGTTCGAAATAAACCAATCTTCCATCAACATTCTTCTTAAACGTTCCACCATGATGGAACCTGATATCCAGCAACTTTTTCATCTGTAATGAAAAAAAAAACATTTTATCTAACATATGGAATCAGCAAACAACAACAGATCATATTCCAAAATTGCTTGCTAACAACTACTTCAGTGACTATGCCATTATAGAAATGCCCATATTTTCGATTTGAAAACAGAGCATTCCGATTACCCCTACCCACACCACCAGGTGCAAAAAACCCTAGCTACTAACATAGCATCCATGATTTTTCATCAATCTACACCAAATTCCCAAGTAAAATCCATAATGATGGATACCTTACCACTATGAAAAACAAAACAACAGTATCTAATATACTGCATGCCTACCTCTGTCACAGGGAATTTCACGCAGAATCTTTGCTCATTTCTTCAGCGATCTTGAGCCAACGATGACCAGGTTCCTTTGAACTCCAAATTGTTTCACTCCGAAAAGCCTCGCTAGGGCTCTCGAATGCCAGGGTTTGGCACTTTCAGTTCACAGAAGATGAGGAAGACAAAGTGATCTCTTTGAATATGGGGGGGGAGTGGGGGAGGGGGAGGGTTGGTTGAACGTTTTGTTAATACTTCCTACTTGAAACGGCGTCGTCTAGTTATGGGTTTAGCGCCAAAACTCAATACGACGACGTTTTCCATCCTCCAGCGTGGCAATCATTCGCCACGTCACTCCCGTCGGCAAGAAATATGAACGGAAAATTCGAGAGGGACCATGTTGATGCATTTTTTGCAATCTGGAGGACGTAATTAGTGCAATCAGGAAGTTAGGGACTAAATCGGTGCATTTTGTGAATCTCAGGGACCAATTTGGGGTTTAACTCACTGTTTTTGCTTTATTTAGGGGTATAATAATTGGGGGCATTGGTAGCTGTAGTTGTGTTTTGTATGTATGTGGTGGCTGTTTAGGCAAGTTTTAATCTGTGTTGATGATCAAATTGTTAGATTGAAATATCTCATTATATTTAAATGGATATGCATGAAATCAATTGTGGTGAAATAGTATAAAAGAAACACATTGCTTTTGGTTTGTTTCATCCATTTATCAAAATGAATTCTGCTATATGTACACCAAAATCAGCCACCAAAGTCAGCCACTAGTATAAAATACATTATGAAATACAAATACACATTGAAAATAAATTAAACCACACATGTATTTATACACAAATATACCATGTCATGAAACCACTCATCACAAAAGCTTAACCTGATAGGAAAAAGATAACACTAATAGTTATATCTCTAAGAGTAAAGTATCGTTTTTGTCCCCAACGTTTGGGGTAAGTCCTATTTGTGTCCCTAACGTTTAAATCGTCCTATTTGTATCCTTAACGTTTATAAAAGTGATTCAATGTTATCCTACTATCAATTATACTAACAAATCAGATTATATTTTTCAATTATTCTCACTTGGATGTATTCATTCTCAATTAGGTCTCACTTGAATGTGTTCGATTTTAATATTATACCCACTATTTGTGTTTAGATTCAATTATATCCCTAGAAAAGTGAATTATGTAAATGTTGTATGAATCAGTTTCAACATTTGATGAGCTATTTTTCAAAGTAGATCATCGATTCTATCCTAGACATTTCTATTCTAACTTCAAGAAGAGATTTTTAAAACTCAAACTAAAGCGTTCATGATGTGTAATTGACAGCAGGATAACATTGAATTACTTTTACAAACGTTAGGAATACAAATAGGACGATTTAAACGTTAGGGACACAAATAGGATTTACCCCAAATGTTGGGGACAAAAATGATACTTTACTCTATCTCGAATACCGAATCGGACATCCCTAAACCTCCATTGTACACATTGTACAGATATTCCATTGGCTCCCTATACTTCCTCAACAAAATATGGTGTTGGAATCCTTAAAAGGATCATTTTTTCGTAGACTACTTCAATCCCGGTGTTGGAATAAATTTGAACAATCTAGATGCTGTGCCACTGGTTGCAGTTGCCATGGCCTCAGGACTAACACTCTTCTGAGCCTTGGGCCTGATTACTGTTTGCTTTGGACGTCTAAAAAATTGCTGAGCTTAGAATTAACAAAATTATTATGAGGATGTTTCATACAGATTTCAACATACGCATTAAGTCATTCAAAATTAGCATACTTTGGGATTGTCTAAGACATTTTTTTGTGACATGTGAAAGGAGAATCTTCAATTTGAGTGTCATGAGAGGGAGGATTAGAATTTTACAAACTACCAGATCTAGATACATCAGCTTATGTTTTCAATGAAACAAAAAAAAGACAATGAATATATTTGAGGGTAGTGTCACCAATTATAGGCCAGATATGTCCCTAAATATTAGGTTATCAGACAAATAGATTCCTATCGAAACATAATCATCGGGCAGATAGGTCCCCTTGAACAGGCAGATAGGTCCCCCATTTAAAACGTTGCCGTTTCGCAACTCTGCCTTCCATGGTAGGGACGAATTTGTCCTCTAAGAAACAACGTCATTCGCCTCATGGTCCAATACGACGTCATTTTGTCCAGCTTGGATGGGGACCAAATTGTCCTGGAAGTGACACGTGGCAATCAACCTGACACGTCAGCCCGTTAACCTCCACATATGACGTCCTGACCGGGTCAAACTGCTATGAGAACGTATCTGGTGTATAACTAAAAATATCAGGGTCAAAATTTTAGTTAAATTTTGTTGGGAACAAATCTGTCCGACCGTGAATTCTTTGGAGACCTATTTGGGGTATTAGTTGGGACTTGGGAGTATACGAGAGAGAAATTTTACCTAAAGAGTTTCACGCATAACACAGAGAAAAAGGGTATCGTCCCATTTAGCCCTTTTCATCATAGTTAGATACTGACAAAAAAGAAAGAAATTATTTTTTATGGAAAAAAAATATTTTTAGTCCCACGCAACCATTCAGTTTAAGCCTAGTCTCCACATAAAAAGAAAAACTAAAAAATTTACAGATCCCTTCCGTTGAGCACTTGATGCATGGGTCTAACTTCAGCATGGGATGATAAACCCCGCCAAAAAAAAAAAATGCCCTTGATGCACCATGCAGAGAATTTCCTGCAAATGGTTAACATAAAGAAGTATGGATGAATTAATATTGAAAATATTGAAATTGCTCAAAATTTAGCAAAAGTGCAATGATAATTATTTCCTGAACTGTTGTTATCTTTTGTTTTATTGGATCACTGAAGTTCTCTAAATTTAGCTAATGTTACACCTGACGCTTTTCTGTTTATAAAAATATACACTAATGGCTTCTCTGACATCTAGGTGATAATATTACATCTGATAACCTTATTGAGTGAGATGTCACTCATGAATCATGAGTGAACAACCTTTTGTATAATCAAATCGAAAATAGTGTATATTATTAGTTTATTACCTCAACACAAGAGAAGTCAACATTTTAGTGCATTTATGATGCTTCTTGAGCAAGAAGTGCTATCTCAATTTCCTGTAGTGACTTCCCTTTTGTTTCAAGAATATACTTCTTCACAAAAGCCACTGCTATCAGACAGAATGAACCAAAAATACTATACAAGAGTTGTGCCCCAATTTGCTCCAGCAAGCGCAAAAACAGTAGACCCACAAAGAAGTTTATCACCTGTTACAAAAACAATACTAAGAGAAAGGAGCCAAACAAGTAGAGCATATTCAACAAGCATCTGCCTAAATACTTTAATTTTTCTATGAGAATTTTCGAAATTACCCAGTGCGCAGCCAAGCAAATTGCCATCGCCTTTGCTCTGATCTTGCCGGGTAGCATTTCAGACATAACGAGACAAGGAACCGGACCGGCCCCAAGTGCAAATGATAGCACAAACCTGCATTTTCCATTTCACAATAGAGATGTATTCAGTAATTTGGCAGTACAAAAAAAAATAAGGTAAGGTATTTCAATCCATATGTTGTATCTAACTTAACAGAATAAGACAGATATTTAATTGAATTCAAGCTTTAAGCATTTCTGAAAACTTACAGCAACATGCCACCAACGGATAGATACATTGCTCCAGATCCTGCTGCAAATGAACTTGCAGCAAGAACTTGTAGACCCATTGCTACTGCCTATGCGAGAAAAACAATAAAGTTTGGATCATATATTTCTCATTAACTATCTAATTAAATTTATAAAATGAAAAATTTGGTGCTAGATATATTATCAGCAACTTCAAATCCAGCTAGTCTAAGGTTTGATCCTTGTTAGACATCTGAATACAAAGTGAGTTGGGTCTGTAGTTCCTTGCAGTTCAAGACCGATTATCTGTAGTATGAATTTTATAAGAATTTTATGAAAATATGTCCAACAAAATTTTATGTAAGTAATGCTCGAGTCTTTTTCTTTTCTAACCTAGCTCAGCAAAGTTATTATTTTCATTCTTTTCTCTTTCTTCCTTACCATGCCGAAAAAGCTACCCATGAGAAGCACTTTTCTTCCAAGTTTATCCATCAGAATCATTGCTACAATTGATCCTGCAGTACCGTAAACAAAAAGGTTGAGTGAAATACACAGTAAGTATTTATCCAAAAAAACATTATTTACAAAATCAAGACACTTTTTTTAATAAAAGAATAAAAAGAGCTGAGCCAGAATACCCAATAAATTGCAAACTCCCACGCTCATATTTGCAAGATCAGATGGTACACCAAAGCTTTCAAAGACAGTCGATGAGAAATAGAACACAGCATTTATGCCAGATAGCTGCTGTAAAGCAAAAAGCACAGAACCAATGAACATCACTGCAAAATGCAGAAACAAGCAATATTTCAAGATTAGATAAAATAAAGTGGTCATGTAGATGATACAACTATTCTACAAACAGTATTCAAAAATAGAAAAAATATGGTAATTTACCTCTAGCATGGCAGCCACAGAGTAATTCCGATAGTTTTACAGAACTAGACTCATCACCTCTATCAGACTTTGACAGGTCAGCCATTGCGGATTTCACATTTACTCCTCCCAAGAGCTTCTCAAATTCAGCCTCAGCTTCAATGGTTTTCCCTCTCTTTTTTTTTTTTAAAAAAAAAAAAGAAGAATCAAATAAATAA
>NC_029793.2:3728111-3728514 GCF_000816755.2 Arachis ipaensis | reverse complement strand
TTCCAGTGTAGGAAAATGACTCACGGTCTTGCTCTTATAAGTAAACTGTGCAGTAATGCTTAAAAGATATAAATAAAGAAACGATTTATTTTACTTTACTATTTAAATAAGAGAATTGATCATAGTAAGATGGCAAATAAAAATATGGAGAATGAGATATAACCGTTTTAAGTATCAGTCTTACGTGCTCTTAACACATGTTAGTTTCCAATACTTATCTGTCTCTCTTAAGCCTAATCATAATCCAATAAAAATACCAAGTTCACACTTAAATAACCAATAAACCACGGTCAGGATCAACATTTTTCTAACAATTGGATCTGAGACAGTTGAAAACAAAAGGTTAGCAGTATGTACTTGGAACTTGGAAGTTATTCATAATTTACGCAAAGACAACCTTGAA
>NC_029793.2:3720035-3728061 GCF_000816755.2 Arachis ipaensis | reverse complement strand
CAATAATTTCCACATGAAATGCAACTGTGAAATTGGGTGATAGATAACACTACCATAAATATATGTTTTGCTAAATCAAACTATAATATCATTTCATACCAACCCACTATTTCCTTGGCTGGGATTCCTATAAAGAAAGAACCCATAAGTCCAAGACATGTTGCAATCTGAGTTAAAGCCCCAAAAGTACCCCGCACAGCTGGAGGTGATACCTACAAATGCAAATGGATTTTAAATTTGTTTTTATAAGATAAGCAAAGAGACATCCATTGAGTAATATTGCGATATCATAACATACACAACACTATCAAACAATATACCTCAGCCACATAAAGAGCAGCAACAGGTGGGCCAAGTCCCATTCCGGTACCAACAAATAACCTTCCCAAAAGCATGCCCCACAGGCTATTTGCTGTTGCACTGCATAAATTGTGAATAATAATAAGTTTATCATTTTGTCATCAAAATTAGAAAACAGTTTACAAGATAACATATGTCTAACTATAAAACAAAGAAAGCACGAGAAAGTGGGGCAATGCACACAACTGGAAACTTCTTTTACGCCCAACCCCATCTGCGATCCAACCACTAAACAGAGACCCAACAAAAGCACCTCCTAAACAGGTACTTACTACAAGACCTTCATCAACATAAAAAGCAAAGAAAATAGAGAAATATTTAGATTCAGAACATGAGAGTGAGCATTAATATTAATCAGACAAATACAAGGAAGTACCTTCAGCCATTGTATTGCCACTAAAGTCAAGATCTTCAGAAATGCTCTCTAAGGTTTCATTGACTACTCTGCATAACCAATATAGCAAAAAGGTAATTAAATAATTTCACACACATCAGAGAAATAAAGCTTATTCAAGCTTCAATATAGAAGAGCATACCCAATATGGTAGCCATATAAGAATGAAGATAGAGAAGCCACTACAACATGCCGCAAAGATCGCCGCCAAGGTTTTGCGTTCGGTAAACGCACTGAAGCTTGAAATAAAACTTTTTATGTTAGTGATATCATTAGAAGCCAATTTCTCCACAGGAGCTATAATGATTTCAAATGGAAAATACATGAAGAAAATGAGATAGAAGCTAACTGTTTTCTGACCTTTTAACTTTATTAAGTACCTAAAGCCATGATTATAATATCTTCCGATGTTAATTACTGTATGTATATGCACAACAATCTTTCCGTCTCAAATTAAAAATTTGCAAGCTTCTAAACGGAATGGATCATCAAAATATGAGCACAATTTCTAAACACATGCTACTAAAAAAATAGACATACGTAGTAGACATAAATAATCATCACTATATATACTCAAAAAAGAAGGGAGTAATGTTCCATCAAGGACGTCATGAGCACACATATATAGACATAATATGAGGTTATGAAGTTAGTTTACTGGAATTTCTGAATAATAAATACTATCCATTTTAAAGTACCCATTTCCATTTTTACAGTCTGTGCTTAAATCATATATTATATGGAAATATCTTTCTCTCTGATAATTTGTGGGAGCATTTAAGTATAAAATCAATAAACCCAAGTTTTCTAAATGAACAGGGTGATTGGAATGCTCAGAAATTCAACAAAGTATGAATACATGAAGAAGATAACAAAAGCAGCAAGGTACCTGAATTTTCTTCTTTTCCATGCCCAATTATGTAATCTCTGGATGCAACTCGCTGCCGTCCCCGCATAGCGAAACAATTAAAATCTTTTCCAGAAACCTAGCAAAGGGAGTAAACTCTACACAGGCTTCTGCATCACCGGATTAAGAAACATCAATAAAAAAAACTCATCATTGCAATAGCAGCATGGCAACATCAACTACCTCAAGGGATCAATCAAAACAACAAAGTTACATAAATTTTTCTAAGGCTTCAGCAATGATCAGTATCACAAGAACAAGAAACAGCAATCAAAGAGACTCTCTAGTAGTTAACAAAAACAACACAGCAACATTAACTAAAAAAAGTTGCAAAGTTTTTCTCAGATCTAACAACTCCAGAACTTCATTTTTTCTGTTCACACGGGGCTCTTTAAGATTTATTCTCGATCCACATTGTTACTTCCAAGAAAATAGGAAGGAACTGAAACTCCACTATCGATGATTCAGTTCAAAACGGTTCTTCTTTTTTTTTTACTTTCTTTTTTTATAAAATAAAATCGCATAAAAGATAAGAAGCTTCTTCTCTCACCGCGATCACAGAGAACACTGGAAGTTGAAAAGCACATAAAGAAATGCACTAATCACATGCTTCACGTAAAGAAAGAGACTTGAAAAGTGGTTACCTTAATTTGTTGTGTGGCGAAAGAATGTGGAAAATGGCGTGTTGAAATGCAGAGAGAGAGAGAGAGAGATGTAATGGAATTGAACCAGAAAATGTGAGAGTGAAGTGTTTTGTGGTGTTGTTATGGCTGTTGAAGGCGAAGACACGTGGCAGTAAGGGACGAAGTCTTGGTGCATATTATGGGAAAAGCTCCCATTGATTCTGCACTAAGCAAAATAAATAACTTAATAAAATAAATAAATAAATATAAAATGTCGATGATTTCCACATGATTTTACTTTTGTCTCCTTAAGGAACGTTATATACTTATATTATATTCATATGTTTATTTACTTATTTATTTTGATATTCTAAGTTTGTTTATATTTATATCATTGTCTAAGGTGTGATGTTACTCGCTGGCTATATCGCTATCTGATAGTCATATACTCATATATATGGGTTTTAGATTGATTTATTGGTATTTAGGAATTTGAATCTTCTAAAGAAAGTTGTACAGTGCAAAAATGAAGAATTGTTTCATTTAAATGAGTAATTATTAGTTTATTACTATGTGTAGTTCAATTAAAATAATTGTTTTCAAATTCATTCTCCAATAGCTAATGTAATAAATCTACCAATATTTTTAGCTTTGTATATATATCTGTGTGGTCCAACATGATGTATATATATTATTTAGACGTGTGGCAGCACTTGAGGTATGGTATCTAATTCTAAGAGGCAGAGGCATGGAAATTTGGCCGAGATTTGCATGTGCTTGCTTACATTTGCACATGCATCTTCATTTTGTTGCATGAAATGGGTATTGTCTATTGTGTGCAGCATAGTTAAGATAACTAATATGTAACCCAAAAAAATTCTTTATCTTCTGATTATTGTAAGAAAATAGATCTAATAAAAAGATAACTACCAACAAACATAATCAATATGACATGATTTATTTAATGACTACAACCAAGGAATTATATAATCTATTTATCAGGCACAAGTGAAAAAGAATATAATATCATCAAATATTCAAAGGATTGTATATGTACATGTATAATCATATTCAAAATTTTCCAATCACACAATTCCCACAAAAAAATAGTAATTATCTATTTATCTCAACCAGAAGATACATGTTTAAATTTGATAATAGATTAGCTATACAAAATTCTGCAAATAAAAAAAATACAAAATTACATTTATTTTTATTCCCCATTTCTTTTCTTGTAAGAATACAAGTTACACTTTTGACAAGGGTGACTTTGAATAACTATTGCCAAGAGAGAATCAAGATATAGAGCATGCATTAATCTTCAATTTACTATAACTGTGCAATTCAGATCACAAGTTCTACTACATGCTAAGCTTTCTTACAGCTCAGTTAGCCACTATTTATGAACTCATCCTTTGAATCTGTAAACATGAATAGCAAGGGTAAGAATTCCAGAATGGCACAATAAAAGAAGTGATATTTTGTACTAAAGTATTCCATCCATTCCATACTAAGAATCATTTTGACTTTTCTGTTACATTCATAAATCTACTAATCTAGATATATTGTATCAAGTGTATCAATATATGAATGTACTAAAAAGTCAGAACAACCATCAATATAAATATGGAAGGAGTATTTTACAACATCTATTAGACTTATAAGAATCAATGAAGCGTTAAATGAGGATTTCAGCTACATTTCTGATGAATGTTATATACCTTACTAACAAGTAAGTTGACTTGTTCTCTGTACATTTCCTTCAAGTCCACGATATCTGCGCGAAGTTCCTCCAGCTACATACATTAAACTTTTTAGATAAAAAGTAGTAATTCTTTTCTTTGTCAAAATACAAGCAGATACAACAGCTAAGATATAGAAAACTAAGTATGAAACTTCTCTTCCTTTTCTTTTTCTTATAATTTTTTTTTATTTGCATCATTTTCCTTCAGGGCATATGTTAATTAATTTTCCTAGTTCTGTTGTGTAAATCAGTGAGAACAAAGAGGTCACCAATTATTGTATCCAATCTTGACCATCAGTGCATGGTTATAGTTATACAGTCCAGATTTCATGTTCTCATCTCTCATTGTAGGCATTGCTCTCATGTGACACACTCCCTTTAAACAGAAGAGGATTTAAAAGGAAAAATAGAGAAGTTGCTATACAACCATAACATTGGCCGTAGTTAAAAAAGCAAAAGCCGAAATTTGTCTAACAATTTTGTTTCAACGAAAAGCAGAAGCCGTAGTTAAAAAGTACCTCTTCATCACGTTCGCCCATCAACTCCAACGCAGCAGAGTGCCTCCTCCTCAGTGCATCTAGCTCTGCTCTTACACTAGGTAACATGGATGCCTCCGCGCGCAACTTTTCACACTGCAGTGAGTGTGCACAAATCATGCTTAACAACAACAGTACCAGTAAATTCTAAAAAATAAGCTCAGTGCCAGTAGATTCTAAAAAATAAGCTCAAACCAAACCCACCTGCTCCGTCATTTTGACCAATTCCTCAGACAAAGAATCACAAATAGATTCCATTGATGCCTGAAAGTTTTTAGATTGAAAAAATGCCATCAGGATTACTTGTTGGATTTAACAGCTTAATCTATAACAGGCATTATGACAAGTTCACGACAAAAAGGGAAAATAAAGTGGGGTGGAAGCTTTAGTTTCAAATATTAATTCAAGGAACAAAGGCAATGAATATTACCAATCGTGACATGTATGAAGCAAGTTCGTTCTCTTTCTGACGAAGTGCTGACTCAAAAGCACTGGGTGTCATGCTCCTCATATAGTAAGGACTCATGCCCTCTCCAGAGTTTCTCCTCTCGGAGAAACTCCCAGATGAGTCCAATGATGCTTGCAGAAAGTAGCTTTCTCCCATGCTTGCCAGCGAGCTTGACCTAGAGACTTTCCGAGACAGGTTGCCTACATAATAAACTGTATCATAGAAAAACACCACAGACCAGCAATGTAAACAAGGGTAGAGTAAACAAACCATTCTCAAAGGCAGAATTTTGCTTTGTTGTCATTCTTTGATCGGATAATTGAGCAGAATGAAGACGAGAAGTCCTCTCCAGATCCAACCGAGCTGCCTTTTCTTTCTCTATCTCCTGCTGCAGATATTCTCTTTCCACCAATGCATCCTGTAACTCTTTCTTGTGTTTCTGCCTGAGTTCCCTGATCTCTAGCTCAAGCCTTCTTACACGACCTTCTTGGGTGTCGGCATCCTCCTTTGAAGCAAGGTACTCCTGCCTACTTTCTGCCGCTCTTTGTCTCTCCTTTTCAAGTGTCCTATTTAACTGAGTCTGTTCGGCTCTAAGACATGAAATCTGTAGTTCATTGCAGAAGTAAGTCACATTTATGTAAGATCACCATTATAGACATAATTTCACTCAATAAGTGAGAGAACCTGAGCATCAAGAACATTGATTCGGGACAAGGTTTGAGATAAGCGTTCATTCACCGAACGCTCACGTTCCTCGGCGGCGGCAGCTTTAGCTTCTGCTTCCTGTGGAGTAAATAGGAAAAGATAAAATAATAAAGTAATAAACAATAATATCAAAGGGGATAATTCCACATTTAACTCAAGAAAGTATTTTAAGGACCTCAAGTCTAGAACTGAGATTTCTTTCAACAGCAGCCCAAGCTTCTGCCTTTCTGGAGTTTGCTTCCTGTTATCATGGTGAATTCTAGTCAAATACAGATTGCATGCAAATGAACCAAATGATGAATAACAAGAAATCTTGAATCACATATGTAACTGTTTATTTACCTGCATGGCTTCAATTTGCCTCAAAAGTGGCCTTGTGGATTCTGGAACTTGCATAATCAGTTCCTCGCACCGTCTTTCACTTGCCTAGATAAAACAATAAGCAAATTACGCATACTGCAAAGGTAGCAGTTAAGATGCTACACCATAAAGAAAACCGGGAAAAGCAGCAATCAAAGTTAAACAATTTAAGCACATTAAGAAAGCAAGGGAGCACACCTGGTAGCGCTTTTTAAGATCCTCAATGTCTTTGCGGAGCATATCTTCTTTGAAGATTGCCTAAAAATGGATTAAGATGCTAAAAACCTTAAATCGAGATCCTGGATAGATATCAACTTGGTATTAAAAAAAAAAAACACCAAACAAGCAAACCTGTTGATCCTTTCTAGTTAAGGTTTGCCTTAATTCTTCAAGAGCCTGGACCAGAGCAGATTCACGATCCTCAGCCTCTCTTAGACGATTCTCTAGTTCAGTTCTTGCTTCATTGTTGGCACGTGCCTCTGCTAATGCTTCAGCCTCCTTAGCAGCTGCCAAAGCATTACTGTAATATTCTTTCTGTGTTGCAAGCTCTGCTTGATGCTTCTCCATTGTTTCTTGTAACAAATTCTCAGTAGCCATCTTGTCCCTTTTGATACTTTCTACTTTATTCTCTTCTGCCTGGATTAACAGCAATTAAAGAACCGGTAGACATTAGCATTGTCACAATTTTTGCTAAAAAAAGGTTAAGGAACTGGTATCACCCCATAAATCATAAATATCTTTTATAAAAGTTATGGCTGTTCAAAAACTACATGGAGTAAGACAGGACTTCATTTAGATTAATTATATCATAGAGGAAACATTTGGCAAGGGGACGAAAAAACCAGAAGAACTAAGCTCAAATAGTAAAGTTCAAGGAATCAGTTCTATACTATAGATATAATGCATGAAATTTGTATCTCTAAAATTGCTTGCTTATTGAAGATACTTAAACCTATTCAGATCATTACAAAAGTAATAAAAATTTCAAGAAAATTTTTCATCGTCCAATTACCTGAAGTTTAGTAGCCAAACCTTTCTTCTCCTCCTCAAGTTCTCTAATCTATATTTTTAAAAATAAATAAATGAAACATTGATTAGTTGATGTAGGAGCAACAAAATATGAATAAACAAATGCAGCAAGTAGGCTGCATACCTGAGCCCTTAATTTCCTAATTGTCGATTCTTGAATAGCCTGCTTTCTGGAAAGCTCTTCACCTGAGATGAGATACATTCTAACATAAAAAGGGACCTCTAAGATATCCAATTGTAACTACAATAGAAATGTCCCTCAAATATATTATTCATTTGTCAACACAAGATAAGAAAATTTAATACATTGCATATGGAAATTTTAATTGGATTTTTTTTTATTTATATATTACAGTGGAGGGCACTAGGCCCAAAAGGAAAAGAAGACTGAACAGATCAAATTTTAATTGGATTTAATTTGATCTTGATCAAATTTACAAACGCCATCAAACAAGACAGTGCCACTTATTTCAAAAATGAACTCAAAGCAGGGAAGAATTCCAAATATTAAATTCAAGTTGAAAATGTCCAACTGCCCTACCTTCTGCCATAACTTGAGTAATTATTTCATCTTTTTCCTTCAAGAGAGCAGCAGCATCACTTCTTTTATTCTGCTCCCGTCGAAGCGTATCCCTTTCCTTCGTGAGAGCATACACCTGTGATTATTCATATACAATCAATAAAAGCTTTGATAAATCATAACCAGTCATTTGCAGCATATCTTATTGATAGCTATGGCTAAAAGGTAAATTATAACTTTGATAAATTTAAAGTCATACAAATTATTACCCAGTTACCTTTCTCTCAAGAGTTCCAACCTTCTGATGGTATTCCTCTCGCAAATGCTCCATCTCTGCATCATTGGATTTTTTCTGTTCCACGATCATCAACAATTGAATATAAACAGATCAAACTTCAAA
>NC_029793.2:3709049-3718546 GCF_000816755.2 Arachis ipaensis | reverse complement strand
GAAGAAGAAAAAAGATATCCAAAAGATTAAAACAAAATACTTCATCAGATCTGATAATGATATAACAAATAACACATGTAGAAAAATTTGAATGGCTTTTACCAATTATCTCCATTGAAGGTTTTTTTTTTCGTTTCCCACAACATCCCTAAACCCGGCAAGCCAAGGACTAATTTGTCACAGATCTGAACTACATTTTAAAGTTTGCCGCTGACCAATGAATTGCTGCATGCACAAGGCGAGATTCGAACTCCCAACACTTGCTTAAGCGGACTAGTGAGCTAACTACTAGACCGACCCAAGTTGGTTTTTTATGCAACTATAACCGAGTGGTCAAAAGCACTTTTATACTTACAATTTACAAAAATAAAAGAAACAAACAAAATGTGTAACAACTTTAGAGAGATCAGGCATATGAGAAGCACAAAAAAACATGAGATAGAGTATTTCACAGCAGATTAGACAATTAGCATGCGTATTAGACAATCGCATGAAAAAACAGTTAAATGCACAAATAAATGTAAGGACTAGCAAACCATATGGAATGGATGTATCAATGAGAAGATTGAGCATTAAAAATCATAATATCATGCCAGGAGTTAGGTGCCATAAAAAGGAACTATACCTTTAAATCCTGAATCACGCCTTTTAAGTGTTCATTTTCATTCATTAATTTTGCAATTTCGTCCGCTTTAGCCTGAAAGAGAATTAACAAAAATTTCAAGATTGCAGAATTGTAATAAAATGTGAAAACACAATAATGTCTGCAAAAGATTCACATAGGAGTTTGAAATGTTGAGTAAACAGACCACCCATGCAGCTCCAATAACAGATGGAGAGATCCAATAAAAAGGCAAAATCAAATCATTTTAGTGATTCATGGAAACTCCACCTTGCTAGTGCTAGTAAGATAATTGTATCATCTATTCTTTTCTTTTATTCTTTTTTTTATTTCTGTTGTAAACATTGCAACATCTTTAGCTAGCTGAAATCAGATGTTATCCCTTGATAGGCTACGTCAAGGGTACACATCCATGTTTGGTAGGCTAGCCAGTCCATTAAGAGGTTAAAAAAATTCAAGAATAAGTGAGAGGGGGTTTAAATTTAAATTTTTTTTTTTTTTCTATACCGAATTTTAAAAAATCAGATGTTATCCCTTGATAGGCTACGTCAAGGGTACACATCCATGTTTGGTAGGCTAGCCAGTCCATTAAGAGGTTAAAAAAATTCAAGAATAAGTGAGAGGGGGTTTAAATTCAAGTTTTTTTTTTTTTTCTATACCGAAAATTTTAAAAATTTCAATTCTAATGTGTATCACATAACATGTGGAAAAATAAAATATTGAATTTGTCCATTTTCAATCTTGATTAAAACTTAACTATCTGACTACCATTTTAATAATCTTCATCATCATGTGTAATACAATGTATATTCAGAAAATTAAAATGAAATGTGCATCAGAAAATCCTTTTGCACTATCATGATTATGAGCAGCAAATGAAATACCTGAGCTTGCCTGGCAGCACCCTGAAGTGCAGCTTCCATCATTTTCATATCCCTCTTCAGCCTCTCCACTTCAAGCATAGAATCTGAGACAGACATATTTGTAACAGACTGCAAATGCTGCTCTCTAGTGTCAGTTTTGACATCATTGACTTTATGATATACTTCCTTTGCTTCATGAGTTGCTTCATTTTCATGCAAACTTAATTCAGATACCACCTCAGAAGATTCATTTGATGGACTAAAGCTGGACAAAATTTCAATATGTGAATGCCTGGCAGCATCATTTTCCTCAACAGCCATAGCATGTGCAACAGAAGTATCAGCCTTGTCTTTTTTGTCGCTATCACCTGATATCTCAGGTTGAATGGAAGAAACTCTCTCCACACTTTCTTCTGCTTGCACCCTCTCTTCTTTACTTTCCTCATTCGCCTCCACTTGATTTTTTTGTTGCACATCACTCATACCTTGTGACTCACCAGGATCACTCGTACTACCCTCAACTTGATCCTCTCCAAGATTAACAGGCATGGGTTGCATTGACAATAAACTCTCGGTAGTTCTCGCTTCGGCAATCTCATTTTCTTGATTAATGACAACAGGATCAGGATCCAAACTCTTAGCATGCTGGATGTTGAGTTCAGACAAATCAACAGGCATCTCAGGTAGTTGGTGTTCTTCACTTCCATGGTCCAAATTCTGAATAGTTGTTCCATCTGCTAATTCTTTCCGCTCACCATCTTCTACTTCTACATTAAGCACTTCATTCTTTTCCAAGACAGTTGTTTCATCAGCTGTGGCATGGGTTGTGTTTTCATCTGCAGACTCCATCTGTTCACCACCTTCTTCTTCTACCTTCTCTGCTTCATTCACTTCTTGAACAGCGGTTTCTTCAGTATTGACAACGGCTGTGCTATCATTTTCAAATCCTTCAGTTTTCTCAGCAATAGTGGTGTCTTTTTTCTTATCGGTGATTTCTTCAGTAGTAACAACGGCTGCTTTATCATTTTCCAATCCTTCCTTTTCCTCAGCGACGGTGGTTTCTTTTTCCACACCAGTGGTTTCTTCAGCAGTATCAAGGGCTGCATTATCATTTTGGAATCCTTCTTTTTTCTTGGAAATAGTGGTTTCTTCAGTAGTAACAATGGCTGCATTATCTTCTTGGAATCCTTCTTTTTTCTCACCAAGGGTTTCTTCAGTAGTAACAAGGTCTGCATTCTCGCCTTGCAATCCTTTTTTTTTCTCAGCAGCAGTAGTTTCTTCAGTAGTAACAACTGCTGCACTATCATTTTGGAATCCTTCTTTTTCCTCAGCAACAGTGGTTTCTTTTTTCTCAGCAACAGGTACATCATCTGGAGACACCGGTTTATCCAATGATTTCTTAGGTTCAGATTCTTGTTGAGGGGATTCTAGTAGTTCTGATTTTTCATCAGTGTTTTCCTCACCATTATTCCCCATAAATGCCATAACAGGATTAAACAATGCTTTTGGATCTCGGCGTAAAGTCCATGACCCTGAAGCTGAAAGACAAATACAATTTCCAGAAGTAGAATCAGTGCAAAAGATTCCTACCAAAAGCAAGCACATTGCATTTCAAAATTCAATAATTTCATTGATCTTAGCATTACTACCAACACTAACCAGCAAACTCTGCATCTACTTATTATCTCAATTATGAAACTCCCATGTCATCATAGGAACCCCATTCGGACAGAACACATAGAGCAGTGCTTGGAACTTGAACAATGCAAATAAATTACCTTCATTGCTGGATTCAGAATTCTCCTCAAGCCCGAGAGCACTATCGAAATTCTTCTCGATATTCTTCACACTCTCCTGAAGCTTATTCACCGCTCCCGCCAAATCCGGGAAGCTACGCCATGTGTTGTTCGTACTAAACCACGCCATCTCTGCCGCTGAAAACCAAAACAAAGCCTACACATTATGCACATTGCCAATTACAAACACAGACACTTCTCCAATTGCAATTTCAGATTAAATTCCAATCCAGTTATGCACATTACCATTCAAAGAACAACCACTTCCACAATTTCAATTTCAGATAAAACCCTCCCCATAATGCACATTACCAATTCAAAAACGCACCACGTTCTTCAAATTTCAGATACCAGAAAATGGAGAACATCAACATAATACAAACAAATTTAAAAAAAAAAATTGGAATCTAAATCATGTAACTCATTGTATAGCCATGAAAATTGGTAAAAGAAAGACATTGATGAATGCTGAGAAATTGAATTCATAAAAAAGAAACAAACCTTAATGAAGCGAGTGCGTTGGATCCAGGGAATCAAAACATAGTATCAAAAATTGAACTTGTTCAGCTTCAATGCATTATTGATCAGCACTTTCATTTACAAAAGAAAAATTTAATATCTGTACATAACATCTATGTAACCTTTGGTATTTTCTGGAAAAAAAAAAAGAAAAACATAAATTGTGGGGTGAAAAACTGAAAACGAAGAAAAATAAAGCGCAATTTTTTTTTTTTTTTGGAGGGTGTGTAATTGGAGAACGCGGGTTCGATTTTTGTTTGTTTGATGAACTCTGCAAAATAAAAAACTATGGCGTTATGCGCTTTTTTTCGGTTCTTTCTGTTGTTATCGCTTTGCAAAGCAATCAATTATTATTTTTTTTTCATTTCTCAATTTAAAAAATTAAAATATTTGGTGGGTGAAATTGTTAGGGAAAAAAAAAAGTTACACAACCTCTCATTTTTTATATATATAATTGTTGGCTTAAATATATTTTTTGATATATAAATGATGAACTTTGATTTTGGCTTTTGTAAATAAAAAATATTTTAGTCCAACCATTTTTAAGATAGTATTTGGCTTTAATCCTAGAAAATTATGATAAATTAGTTTCAGGAGTTCAGACTATTATATATAGAAGGATTTGAAATAAATTGTCTTAATTTGAATATGTTTGAGATAAACATATTATTTGAAATATTTGAACCAAATTTAGTTATCAATTATTTTTATATGTTTCAAAATAAAAGTTCACAATATTTTTTAGAAATTAAAACATATTTAAGTACTTTATTTTTTATGAAGTGATATTATAATTTTATATTGTCATCTTCTGAAAAGTATTAAATTTAGAGTTTAATATTGATGCATATGAAATCTCGAATGTTGTCGTTTAAAGGATAAAACAACGGAGTTTTAAGAGATCAATCCGGTGTAACTACCAAACATTATATTCCTTATATAGAATTTTAATAAAATATTACTTACACAACCAAAAGATGATTATAAAAGCATGAATTTCTCATAGAAAAATATGGGTTGATTAGTTAATGAATAAACATTTGGAATAATACTACTAGCATGGAGTAACTTTATTTAAATGCATTCTAACTTCTAAGTATCTTTCTTTCACAGGGACAGCTTGATTTGAAAATCACATGCAATTATCTATGACAAAGTTGGACTTAAATTTGTGAGTGCATATATACATGTTACATTAGTTCACACTTCACCATATTTTTTGGATTATTTTAGGGGGTGAGATGGGAAAGGTCGAAAGGATAGTAAGATACAACATGTTAATGAATTATCTATCAACATAATTTATGATAAAAACATTATTTATTTTATCTATGTAGAAAGGTGATCCCACCCTTCCTATTTAAGTGTTTCCGGTGAAAAAGAAGCTAAGCAAATAGATGCAAGCTTTAATTCATTGATGTGTAACAAATTGATCATTCACCCTACAAACAAGACCCTTTCTACAATTCTTGCTGCATCTTTTCATCCAATCCTCCAACAGAAGAACTTTTACAGCAACTCGTAATCTACACTTAAAATTACAATCTACAGGAACATTTTGGAAGCACAAATTACTGGCCCAAAATATCTGATACTGACTTGTTCAGGATTCTAAAGAGCTCTTCCCTGTGTAAGTAAAAAACATTCAAATGGAATTGCTTGCAAATTAGGTACAATACTAGCCAATTTATTGAGATCTCTGTCACAAAGGACAAGCAAAAAAGATCCGATTTAAGAAAGTATTGTAGGAAAAAAATCATTAACCACTATAATTGAGACAGGTTAGTCTCTTTACAAGGTAGCTTTAATCATCAACCAATTTTGCAATTTGCATGGTTATAATTAGTCCTTTGACGTAGATTTCGACCAATGCTATTAATATTATGATGTAGTCAATATCAAGATGAAGGTGAGCAATAATACTTACCGGTCGGGCTTGAACAAGAGATATCGATATGTAAACCACTGAAATAAAAAGAGAAGGTTATGTTACTATACAACATTAAGCACATTAAGAATATAAATAGAAGATTTAATCTGTATTCATTTACCGCAGTAAATAGTATCCCAATTAATTCTAGTGCAGTAGGGATAATTGGTAATTTGTCAACAGCCTATGTACAAAATTCACAAAGGCAAAAACAATATTAGAATGCTGCAAATGAATATTCAATAGACAATCTCCCTATATTTGAAAACAAATGTCACTCTGACTAATTTGATACCCAAAATCAACATATCTAGATACCATTTGTGTTAAGATACTTTGACAAAAGAATATATTGTGAACTGGCTCAAGAGATGTTTGTCTGGATCATGATATCTCAATGATCAAGTTAAATACTTAAATTACCGTGATCAAATTTGCTGATGCCCAAACTGCTACTACAGCTGAAAAGCCTAAACCAATTAGTCCCAACCGGTCCTCAGGTTTATCCCACTGTTTTTAAATGAAAAGGGGAAAAAAGACAGTCATCAACTTATTTGTATAGTCCACTTTTCTATCCTTTGAACGAGAGATAAGAGTGAAAGGAGAAACTCACAACATTCTGAACCGTCTTGAAAACAGTAAGAGTAGTAGAAGATTCAGAACTATCTCCAGAGGCCTTCACAACAAAAGCAGTATGGTTTCGTCTCTCTACGAAATAAAAATAGGCAAATAAAATCGAATCCGGAATACAAAGACAGTGATAAAATGCATCAGCAGAAGTTATAGGTAATCAAATAAAAGATGTGGAACGATGATGACAAGGACATAGTTACAATTGATCCGTAGACACAAAAGTTCAAATGCAATCTTAATGTGCATTAAAATCACACTTTAAAATCACAAATACAATAATAATCTTTTAAACTGAATCCAATCCAGTACAACATCTTTGATGAATTGTACATATAAAAATTACAGTAAAGTGACAAATAAACCCGTGAGGATTTCCACTTCAGGCAGTTTAGGGTCTAGAGTTTAGGATAAAAAATCTTAATTTGAACTAACTTATCGATGTTTGTTATCCTAGAGAACTTTATTGGTACTTTTTTTTTCTTTAGGACTAATCTGTCTGAAATATAAATCCTCGTGTTTATTTGTCATTTTACTTTAGAATCTACTTCAACCAAATTTTATGATGGAAATATTCTAATGGTACATTGTGTTATTACTTATTAGACAATTTAATTTCTTCAAAAAAAAAAGTGATTCAATTGGACTTGTACTAACTACACTTTAAATAAAATCAAAAATTAAAAAATTAGAAGGAAAGAAAAAACCTTAAATCAAAGCCTAAAATTGAAGAATTGACAATCACAGAAGAAATCAAACTTTGCAGACGCACAGTGCATGTGGGGAAAAATTCAACTTAGAAATTAAAAATAAAATAAATACAAACAAGTAAAAAGGGTTACCAAAAAGAGGAGGAGAAAGGGGGAAACTATGCATGGTCACAGCATGTGATTGTCTGCCATGAACCAGCAACGGCGGTAGCAAGCTTGCAACAGTGGAAGCCATTTCCAACTCCAAAGTGCGACCACAAACCTGAATCATCATTATTAAGAAAAAATAAATAAATCAGATAGTTAGTTCATCTTTTAGTCAAACAAAATTTGAGGAACATCAAAAGAAAGTTAGATTCCAAAAGCAAAATTGTTTACTTTTGGAAGAGTACACTGCTGCAAGATGAGTGCCACTGAGTTCAGAGTTCGGAGACAGGGACTGAGAAGTGAGAACCACAATATTCAAAGCCAAGCAATGTGAACCACAAAAAAGATATCGAAATCAAATAAAATTACTTTTCTGAAAATAAAAATTCTCAATTTTGTTGACTTTTCTGTGTTTTTGGGTCGGACTTCTGTTTTTTGGCCAAGTACTTTATGGGCCTTAGGCCTGTTTTCATATAAAAACTACATGGACCAACCTCGGCTCACTCGTCCAAGTATCGGATATTCAAATCATGCCTTATGCCCGTCCAAAAAAAAAAAATCATGCCTTATGTATACAGTAATTTATTGGCCAGTGGCAAAACTTTAAATAAAGTTTAGATTCGCGACGAATTAGTCCTTTAGGCTGCATTTATTTACAGGGATAGGATACCAAAATAAGGACACAAAAACACAAAATCGTGTTTGACATATAAGATATGAATAGAGATATTGTGTCCATAGACATTGAATTAGTGTATTTTGTGTCCATCCACATGAAGAACACAGAGACACTAACAAGGAACACAACTTATTTTTTATTTTTTTTTATTATTCTTGTTAATTTTTCGTAATTATATTTTTTATGATTATATATTTCTTCTCAAATTTTTTGGATAAAAAAATGAGAATAAATTAAATTTTCATAATTTGTTCTAATTTATCACCAAATAGAATACAAGAATACAAAATTTTGTATCTCTATCTTTTGTGTCTTGTTCTCAATATCTTATCTTATCCTATTCTTAAAAACAAACACAGTTTTACACTCTTACACTATGAAGCACGGACACTTCGCTTAGTTGTCGTGTCCGCGTGTCGGACGCATTTCGGACACGACACTCACCGACACTCGTCCGACACGCGTGTCTGCTGTGTCCAAACCGTGTCTCAATAAAAAATAAAAAAATTCTTCTCCGGACACACCTGCATTTCCAGTCTTATTCTTAACTATATTTTTAAAATAAATTTAGATATAGTGTATATTATTATTTATTAAAACAAAAAAAATATTTTAAATACTTGATATAATTAAAATAAGATACTAAAAATAATTAAAAATTTTAATTTATATTTTAATATCAATAAAATATCAAAATATCATTACGATTTATCTAAAAACTACTTTATATTTTATATGTATACATGTCCCCGTGTCAGGTAAGATTTTAAAATTCGCATGTCGGCGTGTCCTATGTCGTGTCGTGTCCCGTGTCCGTGTCATAGCTCTTACATATCAAACACAGTCTTATAAAATATCGTGAACAATAAAAAAATCTTCTAACAGAAATCTAAAAGATGACTCCAAAAAAATAAAATTTGTATGACTAATTTTTTTTTCTTGCCAAAGGTTAAAAATAAAAAATTGAACCAATTTATATTGATCAAATAATTAATTTACTTATTTATTTAAATAAATATTAAATATTTAAATTTTATTTTATATGCAATAACTTATTTAAAGATAAATCTTTAAATGAAAGCTAAATTCGTTTGGAATTAATCATTGTTAAACAAAAATCCTAAACTTGAATGTGAAAGAGATTTTATCATTAATAAATGAGAGACTCAGCTGCTGTCATATAATAACATGATTATTTCATTAATTATGGACATGATTTTTTAATATAAAGTTAACACTTACGTAGAAAACTACTTTTCTAAAATTCTTGTTGGGTCTTTTTCTCTAATTATGAAATGGATTCTTTCTAATTGTCAATCGTACTCCTGCCAATATTATTTATTGTGGTATAATTAATTTATCTTTTTAAATCATTTAATAATAAATGATATTGCACCATTAATAAAAATATCTCACTCTTATAATAAATATATTGTAAATTGTGTCAAAATAAATAAAAAATAATCTGATAACACCATGAATAGTTCCTTTATTAATAATAAATTAAATTAACTTTAAATGTTACATATTAAGGAGAATACATAAAGCTGTCTTAATATTAGTGTTTTTACTTTTTATTCATAATATATTTGAATTTTATT
>NC_029793.2:3708561-3709014 GCF_000816755.2 Arachis ipaensis | reverse complement strand
AAAATATACTTTGAAAATTAAAATAATTATGAATATAAAAAATTTGAACTTTTTAAATTTTGGATTTTTTTTAGAAGATAAAGTATAATCTTTTATTTTTAAATATTTTCTCTTTATTCATAAATGATGAAAAATTATATTTAGCATTTTAAAATAAAATCTAAATTTAGAGGATTTAAATCCATATAAAAAAACTTGACTAAGTACTCAAATTCATATAAAAAATACTTGAGTGAATACTTATTTGAATTCCTGATAAATTTTTTGAAGAATTAGAAAATCTTTAATTAAAACAAATACCCATTTTGATTTTTGATATTTAACTTAGTGAGGTTAGTTAGTTTTTTATCAATGATTTTTTTTTAAAATATATTTATATGACACGTTAATTATTAATATATCTTTTATTTAATTTTTATAAGTAAAAATAATTTAAAAATAATTAATATTTTT
>NC_029793.2:3708109-3708539 GCF_000816755.2 Arachis ipaensis | reverse complement strand
TACATACATACATTATCAAAATAAAAAAATAAGATGAAAAATAAAATAAATATAAAAAAACAAGATAGCGAGTTCCCCTCTTGTTTTTATATTCTTAAATATTGAGAGTAGTCCTTACGTTTCTCAAGAGTCAAGAGTCTCAACTCTCAACCTCTTTTCACTCTCTTAACTCTTTCTCTCTCTTTCTCTCTATGAAGAAGACACCAATCTCTCCCACCATTTTTGCTTCTTAGGAAATCATCAAATTAAACGTTATTCAGAGAGTGTGTGTTATTCTTGTAGCTAATGGAAATGGACATGTCTTCAAACACCAATAAGGACTTGTTCTCCTCTCCAACTCTCTCCCTCACCCTTGTAAGTACAATAATAACATATCTTATATAATATAACTCCCTCTAGAATCACTACTAGCTACTATAACATAGTTAAC
>NC_029793.2:3706848-3708016 GCF_000816755.2 Arachis ipaensis | reverse complement strand
GCTATAATTAATTATTTATGATTAAATTAAGAGAGTTGATTTGTTATTTTTTTTTATGGTATTGAAGGCTGGGATTTTTAATAACCAAATAGAGGAAATAGGGGATGAGGGAAGTAGAGAGTGTTCAAGGAAAGAGGACACCACCACCACTGTAAGCAGTGAGAATTCTGGGCCGTTGAGATCAAGATCAGATAATGATGATGATGGTGGTGGTGATGACGATGGGAGCAAGAAGAAGAAAAGAAAGAAGTATCATAGGCACACCGCTGGGCAGATCAGAGAAATGGAAGCGTACGTAAATAATGTTTTCAATTTTTTTTGCATTTCTAATTTTACAATAAATGATAAAATTTTGGCCCATATATGCTTAGGTATTATAACTGACACATTTTTATTTTTAATATTGGGTTACCAATGGTGTTTTTTTGAATTATGATCTATTGTGTTATTTTTTTTAAAATGTAAGATGATTTAATTTATGGAGTACAAATCGGACCTATTTTTAAGAGATACAGAAATCGGAACCGTCCGATTTTTAGATACAAAAATCGAACCATTTTATTTTTCTACTTGAACAGTCCGATTTGTATTTAAAAAATTTTAAAAATTTGGAGTACACAAGTCGAACGGTCTGATTTGTGTACTCCAAATTTTTTAATTTTTTAAACACAAATCGGAGAGTTCGATTTGTGTACCACACATTTTAAAAAATTTTTAAACACGATTTATGTATTTCCCACAGTTTTAAAAAACACTAAAAATTACCATATTAAAATATAACTCTCATCTTATTTTTATATCTAAATTTTTTAGCTTTATAATTGATGCTTTTAATTATTATAATAACAAGTGAAAAAAGATAAAGAATTGCTTAGCTTGTACTTACAACATAAATGGAAGATTGCGGCGGTCATTTAGCATCGGTTTACGTAATCATTGCTAAATAAAAAGATATTGCGGCAGTTCAATTTGCGGTTTTTTGGATTGGCACATTGTATATTTCTACTATTGATGACTATTCTAATATGGATTTTATATTAAATTCTATAATGAATTAATCAGTAATATTCATACCAGTGATTAATAATAAATACTAAAAAAAATAATTTTAAAAATATTAAATATATATAAAAAATTAACAACTAAATTAATTATTATATATTTATGG
>NC_029793.2:3705961-3706218 GCF_000816755.2 Arachis ipaensis | reverse complement strand
CGTAGAATATGTTTTTTTTTTTTTTCTAAATTAGCATGGTGCTTCATACATTTACATGGACATGTTATTTTTCAATTTACAAATGTACTGTCACCACTCACCACCCCAGTAAAGAATCAAGTAATAATAATAGTTAACTTTTATTTATATATATTGTGTAATTTTTGTTATAAATAAGGTAAAAAGTCACATACAATTTATCTTAATATGAATTTAATAGTTACAATTTATTAAGTAATAATTTAATTAAATGTATT
>NC_029793.2:3701717-3705563 GCF_000816755.2 Arachis ipaensis | reverse complement strand
ATATCTAATATCTAAAAAGTAATATCTAACTTGTTAAAAGAAATTAAAAATTAACATTTAATTTAAAAATATAAAAATAAATTATTTTTAAATATTTAAAATTTATTATAAAAAAATAAATTAAACAACAATTTAACACTAAATAATAGTCTTAGCTCTTTATTTTTATTTTTTTTACTAAATATAGGAGACTCGAACCCGCAACCTCTTAATTGAGTATGGGGAAACTATGCTATTTGAGCTATTACTCATTGCCCGTTAGCTCTTTATTGATTTGCTCTCTATATAAGAATTTCATTTTCATTTGTGTATATATATATGTATATGTATATGTATGTATGTATGCATTTGGTATGAGTAGTGGGGACAATAACAGTGAATCATGGTTGCAAATAACAAGCATTATTGCTGTTCTCTTACACTTTTATTCTTTTTAGGGTGTATTGGATCTTTATTTGTTAGAAAAGAGCAACATGCAATTCTAATTAATTAACCAAGACGACAAAGATTCAAACTTTACATATTTTAATTTATGAATATGCGGCATGTTGGGTGTTATTAACTAATTTATAATAACGTACGTATTAATTTGTGGTTATTATTATGGATGAATTAATTAATTATTTCATAGTTTCTTGGCAAGTCAAAGATAGAGTAGTAGTTTGCTATGATGAGAAGAGTTTGCCATATATGAGGGTCATAATAAAAGGAAGATCAATGATTAAAAGCTAAAGCTTACTAGCTTAAAAATTTTAACAGCTTTTGCTTTTTAGATTTGCTACTCTATGTATTTGTCATCATAATTATGTCAATATATATATATAACCTTTAATTTCCTTTTGAAAGCCAAACCCTTTCTTTCAATCTATGTGTTGGTAATAATCAAAGATATATTGTTGAGACACATTCAATAAGAAATCAGGTCAAAAATTAAGGAAAATGTTTGATAACAAAAAAAATTTAGTCAAAATCAGTCAAAACTTATTTTATACCGTATTTATTAATTGATGTGATAATTAATAAATACTAAATAAAGTAAGTTTTAAGTTTTTTTTTTTTTTTGACTCTCTAATATCATCGTAAGAAAAAATTTGAATTTGGATCATGATTATATTCCAATTTCCAAGTAGGATTATCAATATCAATTTTACCTTAATTTCTTTTCAAAAATAAAATAAAAATGTGAAACAGTGATTATAAGGCTATTTTAATTTAAATAAAAAAATTTATTATTTTCTGACTTTGTTAAAAATAAAACAAATTATGTTTTTATCATTATTTCTCAATTTCACATGCATTGTTTTCGCATGCAGGGACTACAAAATTTGGTTCGTACTCTAATTTTGCAGTAATTGGACTACCAATGAAATTGAAAAATAATTCCTTTTATTTTTACATACAACCATAAATGAGTAAAAGTGAAATAATTATTTCATTTAAATAACAACGTGAAACTATAAAACAAGTACTACTTTTTCTCTAAGGGCCTTTTAATTTTTATAGTTTGTGTCATTACTTAAATAGATGCATACAAACATGTATATATGTACGAATTATTATTGAAGCTTGATGATAGATAATTAAATCAGCTAATAATTAAAAAGCTGAGATGAGTATTTATTACTATTAATTAGGGTTTTCAAAGAATCCCCCCATCCAGATGAAAGCCAAAGGAAACAACTCAGCAAGCAATTAGGCCTTGCTCCAAGTCAAGTCAAGTTTTGGTTCCAAAATCGTCGAACCCAAATCAAGGTACCTAATTAATTGTATATTAATTTTGTTTAAATTCATATATTTATCATTATTAGATATAACTATTCATGTGTTTTTATTAAAGAATTTGATTTTGATATATCTTCAATGTAAAACTATTTTACATGTACATCCAATTTCATATAACGTCATATTAGTAAAAATAATTACTTTTTATATTTATTATGTGTCCGTACAGTGTGAATAATTTGCCAAGAGAACAATTATGATTGCACGACTGTGTTTCATCAATATTAAACACTTTTATTAAATACTTTAAATGTTTTGGACAAACAAATTTATGACAGCGATATTTTTTATATTATTTAATTATTTTTAATTTTTAATTTTAACTAATTCATTATAATTATTAACTCGTCATGCAATTATTATTTTTTTCAATTTGGCCAGGCAATACAAGAGCGTCATGAAAGTTCGTTGTTGAAGAAAGAAATAGAGAAATTAATGGAGGAAAATAAGGCCATGAGAGAGGCCATAAGCAAATCTTGCTGCCCTAACTGTGGCATGGCCATGGCCACCACTTCTACTATCACTGATGATAGTTCCACCATCTCCATTGAAGAACAACAACTTCGTTTAGAAAATGCCAAACTCAAAGCTGAGGTATTTATATATATAACTATCAACTTTTTTGTGAAATGAATGAAATAATTAGGGTTAGGTATATATATACACTACATATGTTCATATAATATTTTGACGGTAAATTCTATGGTGCCTATAATTTTGGTACCGAAATTGTCGAATTTATTTTTTATGGTAAATTTTAAATATTAAAAATTTATTTATTTTTATATTTTTTAATTTAAATATTAACATTTATCTCTTTTTAGTAAGTTAGGTAAGTATATATAGATACCATAGTATACAATATATTTTGACTTTATTTAGTAGAAACTTACATACAGTTATATATCTTCGTGAGAAGTTGATAATTGAAAACATAATAACTTAGTTAAATTTTTTAAATTATTTAATGGTTCTCAATTATCAATTTTACATGAAAATAAGTGTATTTGATTCTAGATAGAGAAGCTACGAGAAGTTTCAGGGAAATACCCATCAGCTGGAACAATAACGTACCCTTCATGTTCAACTAGCCATGAGCAAGTAGATAATAATAGAATAAGCTCATCAATGGATTTTTACAATGGAATTTTTGGGGTTGAAAAATCAAGGATAATGGAGATAGTGAACCAAGCAATAGAGGAACTCATAAAGATGGCTACTATTGGAGAACCTTTATGGGTTCGTAGTGTTGAAACTGGTAGAGAAATACTCAACTATGATGAATATGAGAAGGTTTTTGAGGTTCACAATAATTCAAGAATTATTGGAAGAAGGTCAAACATGTCCATTGAAGCATCAAGAGAAAATGGAATGGTTTTTATGGACCTATCAAGTCTTGTCCAAAGTTTTCTAGATGTGGTAAGTATATATATCAGTGATTTTTAACCGTTGATCTTAATTATAAAAAATATATATAATATATATAATTAAAATCAACGGTTAAAAATTACTGAAATACTGGTGTACCTGTATATTTACTTAAAATGTTTTTTTTTTTTTAAAGCTAACATAATATGCACAAATTAAATTATTCATTTTTTAGTATGTAATATTTTTTTTTACAATATTGTTCTTGCAGAATCAATGGAAGGAGATGTTTCCATGCTTAATATCAAAGGCTGCAAATGTTGATGTTATATGCAATGGAGAAGGATCTAATAGCAATGGTGTTGTTCAACTGGTAAACATAATTTACTTTTTAAAAATATTGAAAATACCAAAATTTTAATTTTAGCTATCAAATCTTAATTTGAACTTCCAAACACTACCTTACATGTTAGAAATTTTTGCCACAGGTGGTCCAACGACCACGAGTCCGCGAGGAACACGAGAAAAAGATGGATCTTCCTTTTAAAATATAATAAAGTACTCTAGATTCTACTATATATGATTAGTAGTTAACTTTTTGCAAAAAAAATATAAATAAATACTTAAAAAATTATATTTTAGATTAGATTAATTTAAATATATATATATATAAATAAAATTTTTCATAATAAAAAG
>NC_029793.2:3700480-3701673 GCF_000816755.2 Arachis ipaensis | reverse complement strand
TTTCTTTGACAAAAATTTTAAAAAAAATTTTAATTTTTTTTTGTTTTAATTTTGTCCCAAAAATTTTTTATTTTGCATCAAATATACTCTTAACGACTAATTTTTCAAAAAATTTAAGATCAATTTAATAATAATTTTATAAGAACAACCATCAACACAAGCAAATCAAGCATAATTTTCATGCATTATTGTTAGATTGGTATTAAATTTTTTGAAAATTTAGCTGTCGAGAGCATATTTGATGCAAATTGAAAGTTTCTGAGATAAAATTGAAACAAAATAAAACTTAGGGATATTTTTAAAACTTTTGCTAAACTTCAAGAACAAAAAGTATACTTTACCCTAATAAAAAATATAGATAAGTTAATTTAACAAGAATCATGAAAAAATAAGTTATAAATCTATCGATATATATTTATGTATATTTATATATATTTATATATTAATTTATATTTTTAATTAAATAATTAGTTGATCATTGAAATTATTAAATACATCTTAATAAAATAATTAAATTTATAATAATATTTTTTAATTATAAAATATATATTTTTATATATCATAACTGATTGCAATACAAAAAAATAAATTTTCTGTCACGCTTTAAAAGCGTGTCGAAAAGTACAAAAAAGCGTATCAATAGCTTATTTAATGTAAGATATTTAATGTAAGACGAACTTAATTATGTCTTCTTAAAACAAATGAATAATAAATAACCTTGCATGCATTATTAAACATTTTGGGAAATGTAAGTGGTGATAATCTTTTAAGTATGCCTTTAAAAGATAGGCTTTATATTATCATCATCAGCATCTCATAAAGTATTGATGAGGACCCAAAAAGCTTAAAAAGAACAAATGCAAAAGATCGAACATCATTCTTGGCACTTTCCTTCCATTTCCCCATATCCGATCCAACATAACATGCTGGAATCTATCCATCTCCATCTATCTCTTTATCTCTTCATTTATTATCACTATTATTATTTGATTTCCTCTCCAAGGCATATATCTAATGAGAGCGAAATTATTATTAAAATTGGATGCTGAAAAAATATCCTACCAAATGTTAAAGAGATAAAAAAATTATTTATTTAGTATTTATTAATTATTACAATAATTAATGAATATTAAATAAGATAAATTTTAATTATTTTTTATTAGTTTCTTTTGATTATTAAATATTTTTGAATT
>NC_029793.2:3678296-3700186 GCF_000816755.2 Arachis ipaensis | reverse complement strand
ACACTTAAATAAAAAAAAGTAGATTTATGACAATATTGGTTAAACAATTTTAAATTAAAGATAGTATTTAATAAAATGGCAAGAAGTATTTTTTTTCATCAAATTAATAAATGAACTTATTGTTAAGAGTAGTTTTTATGATACTACATAGCTAGAAATATGAAAAATCTATTGATCTTTAATATATAATATGATAAAATAATTATATGCATGGGTTTGAAGATGTTTGCTGAGTTGCAAATGCTGACACCAATGGTGGCAACAAGAGAAGTGTATTTCGTGAGATGCTGCAGAAAGTTAAGTGATGAAAAGTGGGGAATTGTTGATGTTTCCATAGACAAAGTAGAAGACAACATCGATGCTTCCCTTCTTAAATGCAGAAAACGCCCTTCTGGTTGCATTATTGAAGATAAGTCCCATGGTCATTGCAAGGTACCTAATTATTCTATCATATAACTTATTAGGAAACAAATATTCTCACTTTTATTTTAATAATATAAATTCTTTTTTATAGTAAGTGACAATATAAACTGAATTCTATATATCAATTTTCCTTTTTTATATTCCATAGATTAAAACCACTTTCTATCTTTAATTTATGTATGTATTCATATTTTAAACTAAATATTTGTTTCAAATTGGATATAGTACGTATGCCATGACATCAATTTTAAATTGTTATCGTCATGATTCACGCACAAGAATATATATAACTTTTATGTTACTAAGAATGTAAAAGAATTTTATATAAATAATTAATGAACAATGCTAGAGACCAGTAATTTTTGTGATTGGTAGCCATCAAATAGCCATTAATAATGATTTAATGGTGTGAGATTGGTGTGAAATTTCATCTAATGACTCATCTTTCTCTGCTGGTTACATGCTTGCCAAAATTCAATAAAATTGCTGGTCTCTAAACTTTTTCTTAATTAATAATGTATTATCAAAAAAGTATCAATTTTAAATTAATTATTTAAAAAATTATGTAAATACATAAATATGATAAGATGATCGTGTAAAATTATTTTACAATAAAATTAAACTCATATATAAGTGAGGGGCTATATGCTATGTGTACACCAAAATCAGTCACTAATAAAATTAGCTACCAGTATAAAATACATGTTGAAATATAAATACATATTGAAAATAAATTAAACTACACATATATTTATACACAAATACTAGTGACTGATTTTAATGTATAAATAACATTTTTGATAAAGGAAAGATAGTTTTTATTAGGATCTCCATGACCTGTGTATAAAACATAGTTTTCGTAATTATTATAATTCGTAAAAACCCTAATGGAATTTAAATTCAGCTAAATAAGCACATTGTTGTTAATTTTGGATTTAGGTAAGTTGGGTGGAACACTGGGAATGCGAGAAAAGCAGTGTGCACAGAATGTATAGAAGCATTGTGAATAACGGTACAGCGTTTGGGGCAAGGCACTGGATATCAACACTGCAGCTTCAATGTCAACGCCTTGTTTTCTTCATGGCAACTAATGTTCCCATCAAGGATTCAACTGGTCAGTTTGTAATAATTTCTTTATTAATTAGTTTTATTATTTTTCTACTCATGAATTATATTAACTTTTATAGAATAATAGTGAAATTAGATCATTCCATAACAATTTTTGTCAACGACTGATGATATAAAATGTTGACCGACAATATACACGACATCTAATATGCCTAATTAAATGTTGTGTTTATAAAAATTTATCAATTTAATCGATAAATTATATTGGAGTTAGAGTTAGAGTTGATGTAATTGAAAAAATAGACTAAACTGATAGAATTTCATAAACATATTTGGTTAGCACCTTTAATTAGACATATCAGGAATCATATATGTTATCAATTAATATTTCATATCATCAATCATTCATGAAAATTATTAATGAGGTGACAGAATAACAAAAATGATTAATTTGTAATTTTTGAAAGACTAATTCGATCTATTGATAAAATTTTTCACCAAACTTGACCGTACCATTTACAATTTGATGATGATATTGTTAGGTGTTGCCACATCAGCTGGAAGAAAGAGCATATTGAAGTTAGGAGAAAGAATGAGATGGAGTTTTTGCCATGCAATTGGAGCCTCAAGCTTCCATACATGGACAAAGGTGACAAGTAAAAATGGAGAAGACATTAGGATCAGTTCTAGGAAGAACTTGAATGATCCTGGTCAACCTCTTGGTGTCATCCTATCAGCTGTTTCTTCTGTGTGGCTTCCTCTCCCTCCAAATGTTCTTTTTCATTTCTTGAGGGATGAAAATCATAGGTCTCAGGTACAAATTTTCATAATGCACTGCTCTCTACTTAGTTAATATATACATGTTCTTATATTAGAGTTTAGAATGTAACTACTTTATCTTATTTTGAGGAGGAATGGTAGGGGCAGCAATTTTGGTGTTTTGTAACCATAAATTGGTTATCAATAGTGTTTTTAATGGTGTGAGATTACATTTAATGGTGAGAGATCACTCACTTTTGTTTTGATGGTTAAGTGTATGTTTGTGTGCCATTATTTTGTTAAAAAAAGATATTTTTTCATTGAAAAAAGATATTTTTTTATTTTTTAATGTGTTTGGCAAATTTCTAGTAGTAAAAGTAAAAGCACTAGTAAAATCAAAAAAAGATCTTTTTTGAGAAGCTGTAATTTACATCTTTTTTTAAAAGATCTTTTTTCCTTAAAAAAAATATGTTTTTCATGTAATAAATAAACAAAAAAGTACTTTTATATTGTTATACCCAAACATAATTGATAGATAAAAAGACTTTTTTACATGAGATATCCAAACATAAAATTACTTTTACTTCTCTATAAGATCTTTTAGAAAAAGATAACTCAAAAAAAGATCTTTCTTTAAAAGCTCACCCAAACAAGCCCTAAGTGCTGGCCAGAAAACACAAAAGTTGCTGGCCCCCTAGACTTTTCCTATTTTGAGTTATTAATTAGAATAGGTAGAGTAATTTAATTAGGGAGTCACTTAAATAAAGATGTTAAAAACGTCTTTTTTTAAAGATAAGTCAAGATTAAAAGTGAGTTAACTACTTTTTAATATTACTATTTTTTTTTGTGAAAAAAAAGAAAATTAATAATTTATAGGATCAAACATAAAAGAATAAAAATAGAGGTAAAAAGTTTGTATCTATATATAAAAATTGACTAGTTGAACAAATTATTGTTGTGTGTACCTCACAATAATTTAAGATCATAAATGCAATGAAAATGAGAGAAAACTATATATATATATAGACCCAGAAAATTGACATGTTAAATGGTAAATGTAAGAATTTCTTAGCATAGATCATAGGGTAAATTATTTCACACAAGTGGTGGGTCACTTGTGCCTCCTAGAGACACAAATGATAGCCACTAGTAGTCCCTAAATAATCTTTAATTACAGGCTGTTTAAATGAATTCAATTCCTTATGTTGGTATCAAAATTTTACTATGATTTCAACTCTTATGAAAATTGAATTATTGAGTTTTGATTGTTAATTATATATATATATATATATATATATATAATCATTCATATATTTTTTTATTATCTAATAAATATAAACAGCCTTGCTCCTGTATAGACTCCCATCGCAACCTCATCATCGTTACAAAACTGAACTTCTCCTTTTCCAAAATGAAGAATTATTCTGCGTACTCAGAATTGATTTTGATTTTGATTCATTTGCATCCAACAAAAAAAATCCAAAGAGGGTGTTACGTTAGCTAGCCAAGTTGGTGATGAATTATATAGCAATTGGACCATTGAGTTTCTATTATTGTCTTTGTCTATAATTATTTTTGTTTGCATACAGTGGGATATCATGGTCACTGGTGGGTCATCGGTGCAGTCCATAGCAACATTAGCCAAAGGCCAAGATCGGGGCAATGCTGTAAATATCCATGTGAGTTCTTATAATAAGCTTCCTTTTATTTTGTGGAGAAAATATAACACACTGAATTAGTTGAATTCAATTCTAAATGCATTGTTTAAAGGTGGCTACTCCAATGAAAATTTTATAATTGTCATCATGTGAAGATATTTCATTTTGATCATTGGATGATAGATTGTAGAGTTTGATTTTTATTTAAAGTAAAAGTGTTACCTTTATTCAAAGTGTTACTAAACAAATAAGTTACACTTTTTAAACAAGAATATCATAAAAAGATGTTTTTGCCATCTTCATGGGAATAGTTATCTTATTTAAAACATGTACGATTTCTTACATTTAAGAAATTCTTAGATATCCGTGTGTGTATATATTGAAAATAGGATCCATTTAGTTTGCATTTGTATCTTTAGTATATTTTTTTTAGAATTTTATGACAAAAATATAAGATAAAAATAAAAAATAATATTTTATGTTTTTACTTTTTTTTAGGAAATAAAAATAGAAAATAAAATTTTTATTATTTTTACTGTTTTTTTGTACAAATTCTAAAAAATAAAAAATATTAAAAAAAAAATACAGATCAAACACACTCTAATTGTTTATTCTTCCAAACACAATTTTATTGTAGCTATTTTTAAGGATTTTGCGACAATTTCAAACTGCTGTTATATTTATCTTTCACTATGTTAATATTAAAAAGGTTGATTTAATTTATTAAAACTTTAAAAGGTAGTTTGATCATAAATGAAAACCGTTAAATAAACATGTAGTTTGATCAAATTGTCGTCATTTGATAATTTTTAACAATTATATATATCTTCACGTGAAGATGATTTTAAGCGAGTAGTCAAATAATTTTAGAAATATTTCTCATTAATTATACTTTCTCAGATAACTTAAAACTTTTATCTTAGATAAAATTGTTCATCCTTATTAGCTTTGAGTATAAAATTTTCTCCTTCCTTATTATTATTATTATTATTATTATGGTGGAAACTCAGGTGCAGTCGACTTCACGTGAAGTTGATACTAAAAATCGTTAAATGATTTGACTGATTTGACTAAATTTTCATCTAACGACTCTTAAGTATCAACTTCCCGTGAAGTCGACTGCATCTGAATTTTTACCTATTATTATATATGCTTCTCATAATTTGCAGGAGATTACATCAAAAGAAAACATCAAGTGGTGGATATTACAAGATAGCTCCACAAATGCTTATGAATCAATGGTAGTGTATGCTCCTGTGGACATTCCTAGCATGAAGAATGTGATGAATGGATGTGATTCAACCAACATTCCAATATTACCCTCAGGGTTCTCAATTCTCCCTGATGGGGTTGATTCAAGGCCATTGATTACTACTTCTACTACTATGATGCAGCAACAACAACAAGAAAATATGAATACTGTAGAAGGAGGGTCTTTGTTAACAATGGCATTCCAAGTAATTACTAATAATAATAGTAATGGTTCTCCATCATCAGCAAAATTGACTTTGGAGTCTGTGGAATCAGTCAAGAGTTTAGTTTCTTGTACATTAAGGAATATCAAATCATGTTTACAATGTGAAGAAGATTGATAGTGAACATGTAAGATTATTAATTAGATAAATGGTCTTTTTCATTAGCTGCTATATTCATAGAGTATGAAATTTATGTCATATGATTTTAAATTTAATTTAATGATAGAGAAATTATTTATTGATTTGATGTTGGAGATGAGAATGATTACACATAATACTTTTCTACTAGGGTGAAGACCCGCGCAAATGCACGGGATTAAAGTTTTGTTAACATTTTGAAAAATGAAATTATTCAATATATTCAATATATTTTAGAGAAACCTCTCATATCTAATATTAATATTATAGTTTTAAAAAAAATAACCATACTAATTTAATTGTTAATACAAGAGAAGAAAAAAAAAGTCAAATACTTAGTATTCATTTACAACAACTATTCATACCATATAGTAAAAAATTACATAGATTAAGTAACAAGTTCACATACTATATATATTTTAAATTTTAGAACATAAAAAATCTAGGTTCCAAAATGTAATACATATCCAAAAGTAACACCAGAAAGTTTCAAACCACCTAAATAATTACTTTCCATTAATAAGAAAACAAAATATGTCCAACACAGTTCAACATATAGTTAAAAATATGTGTCACACAGAGTAATACATAGGATGCCTTTTTTTATAAGCTCTAAGATCTTTGAATCAACAACTCTATCTAGCGGTTAAGTAGGGAGTACAGCTTCAAGGTAATCTTGTCCCCTTTCTTTAAATTGTATACTTTACAACATTCTTTCCATTCAACCCCAAACTTCCATTCTCAATCTCTTCCTCCACTTTTCAGTAGGTGGAAAAAGAATATATTCTTGCCTACACTAGAAGGTGGACCAGTGATCTTCCAAATCGAACTATCTCCAGAGAATTTAATATATGCAGCAAATTTTCAGGACAGATACTACAATGAATGATTTATAGTTAGGATAAAGAGAGTATTTTTCTATATAATGAATAACAGATACAGAACCAATATTTAATAAGTTTGGAAGGAAAAAAAAAAGAAATAACTCTTTTAAGATCAACTTGTCAGTCTAGATTGACTCAAATCCGAATTTGTAATTGTCTTCTAATAATAAGCATCTGGAGTGTATCTGATTCAGGATATTTAAACTTGTTAGTCACCACATTAAAAGATATCTATATGTACCACGATATTAAAATGCAAAACATAAAAAAAAAGTTGCATTTAGTATTACCCGTTGTCAGACGATTCTGTTGTTTCATTACTTTCTTCGATGACCTCCGTTGATGAATTCGTTGCACGAGACAAATATATGGGATTATGAGGATCATCCCCTTCCAGTGTGTCATCTTCATCATCATTTTCATCACCGTCTGATGAGAACTCATCATCAGATGATTCAGACCCAGACAACACTATCACATCAGGTGATGAAGGCTCACCATTCTTATTATATTTTATATGGAACACTCTATATATGTTATTAAGTGTTTCTTGATCCATATGGTCAGTCACATAAGAGTTACGATCGGGGTGAATCTGAATCTGTTGGTTCATGTGATTTCATAGTGAAATAAAAAAGATTCCGAAACCGACATATCTGAATTGCACAGTTGCTCCTCTATTGACAAAATAGAAAACTCTAATTTGTTTAAAGGAGCTGAGTTATAAGCAGCTGATCATTGTTTCTTTTTAGTTGTAGCACCAAGCAATAATCCATTTGAATTGTTTGTTATATTGTTTAATTTTATTTTTGTATTTTTTTAATAAAAACTATTTTATATTTCATCTCTTGCATTTCATAGACATAAAGTTGTTTGTGTTGAATTTAATAGCTTCATTGAGAAAGGAATGGGTGTTGTGACACCAAGATGGCATCACGATCTTGTGTTATCTTCCCTTAAAAATGTCTTCTGCACACGTAATGATGTTCTGCCATATTTTCTTCACTGAAAATGTGGAAATCCTTATCAACGTATGGGGTTTCTATATAATTTATTTCATGAGTGGTGATGTGATTGACAGGAATTGATTGATAGTTTTTTGGTCATTTATTTGCATTTTGATTAAACTTTTGGTTAGTCAACTCAAATGCATTTCATTTTTTTATTAGTTATGAATCCAATTTTTTTTTTCATATTAAAAAAATCCCTTAACTTCACATAAAGTGAATTGCTGGTTGCATGTGGCTTATGTGAATCATTATTAAAGTATCGGGTTTGTACCTAATCTATTGTCTGAGAGGTGATGTGATTGAAAGAAATTGATTGATAGTTTCTTGGTCATTTATTTATATTTTCATTTGATGAAATCTTTGGTTATTCACTCAATTGCATTTCATTTTTTATATTTCAGCTGTTGCATAGACATAAAGTTATTTGTCCTGCATTTAATAGCTTCATTGAGAAAAGAATGGGCTTTGTGACACTAAGATGGCATCACGGTACTGTTTGTGTAACTAGCAAATCCCCTCCTTCAAAGAGAAATCCATGGAGCTGATTATCTTCCCTTGAAAATGTCTTCTGCACACCTAATCATGTTCTGCTATATATTCTTCATTGAAAATGTGAGAATCCTTATTAAGGTATGGAGTTTCTATCTAATCTATTTTATGAGTGATGATGTGATTGACAGGAATTGATTGATAGGTTTTTGGTCATTTCTTTGCATTTTGATGAAACCTTTGGTTAATCAACTCAATTGCATTTCATTTTTTAATTGGTTATGCAAAAACTATTGTATATTTCACCTCTTGCATAGAACTACAGCTGTTTGGCCTAAATTTAAGAGCTTCATTGAGAAAGGAACGGGCTTGTGCCACTAAAATGGCATCACGGTACTGTTTGTCTAACTAGCAAATTCCTTCTTCCTAAGAGAAATCCATCCAGCAGGTTATCTTCCCTTGAAAATGTCCTCTGGACACATAATTATGTTGTGCCATATATTCTTCATTGTAAATGTGGGATCATTATCAAGGTATGGGGTTTCTATCTAATCTATTTCATGAGTGTTGATGTGATTGACAGGATTTTATTGATGTGTGCCTATAATTTTTTTTCACATTCATTTGCTGTTTGGAACCTATATTTACCTTATACATTTACCAACTCTCATTTCCATGAGTAGAATCAGTATTTGGGGTAGTTGATGACCGCCTTCTCTATGGTCTAATGATATATAGGTGTACTGTATTAGACATTGTGTGATATCTTCTTTTTTGGTCCCTATTCCTTAAATTCTTCAAACTTTGACTATTTTTTTTTTGTTTTTTATTAGATTTTCATCGTGTGATTAGTTATCCCTATGCCATTGAATGGAGATGCATAAGGATTTGGGTTTTCTTTTCCCTCCATTTCCATGTTTAATTTGTATTAAAAAAGGTGAGTCTTGTGCCCTGAATTTTTTCTATAAAAGGATGGTTGGTGAACCACATTCAATGCACATGCATTCTGTTGTCTTCTATTTTTTTCTAGACTATGTTTATTCCACATTTTCTGTGTTTATATCTTCATCTATTTGATATGATTTCTAAGATGCATCCTCCTAGAGAGACTTGGAGGGTGAAAGTTAGGGTTCTAAGGTTTTGGGTTGTGCCCTCTTTTGGTAACCATGAGGTTCCTAACTCAATGGAGATGATTCTCCTTGATGAGCATGTTAGTCCCTATTAGCTACTGTTTTAAATATGGTGTTAGTTGTTCTTTTTAAATTTTCAACTTAAAATTATGTTTTTCACTAATCTGATTTTGTTTTTTTTGTCGCATTTCCAGTGTGAAAAAATTCAAGCTACAGTTAAGAAACAACTTCTTAATAGGTTTAGGGATCATATAGTTGAAGGTCAAGTTTATAGAATGGCATACTTTACTGTTGTGTCAAATCATGGTAGTTATAGAGCAACTTCTCATAAATTCAAATTGGTTTTCCTTCATCGAACCACTGTTGTAGCTGTTGATGAAGATGTTATCCCTAAAACTTGTTTCAACATGTTTCCTTTTTCTGAGCTGCTGAACATGACCCAAAATTATGATTTTTTGATTGATATGTATATCATTGTGTTATTCTTTTATTCAAGTGTTTTTAACAAATTATTTTAATATTTAATAGGTTGTGTTTATTTGGAATAGATACCATTGGTCTTTTAACTGCAGTGGGAGAAGAGAAAGAATATGCAAAAAAGGGGAAAATCGTGAAAACGATTGTGTTGGAATTAATTTCAAAAGAGTATGTTGATTCAATCATTTATGGTGGTTTCTTTTTGTCTTTGAATTATCTTTTTTTCTTATTTTCTATGTCATTCTTTTTCATCTTTTGAGTTTCAGTCTTACAATGCGTTGTGCATTGTTTGGGGACTATGCTAATCAAGTAAATCATTTCCTAGCCTCTGGCTATGTGGAGCTGTTTTTGTCATTCAACTTGCAAAAGTCAAGTTCTTTAGGGGTACATTGTTTAATTTCTGTACATTTTCTTATTGCTACTCTAAGTGTTGTCTCCCATGAACTTTGCTAGACTCTTTCGGTATTGCTGTGTAGGTCAAGTAGGTCTCCAAAATGTGATGTATGCCAATCAAATGTTATTTAATCCTGATCTTTCTGAGGTTGTTGAATGGTTAGAATGGTTTATTTCGCTATTTTTGTTTCTATTCTTGGGATACAGCCAATCTAGAGTAATAAGTACATGTATTTGCATCATTTTTTTTGTTAGTATGATTGAGTAAGGTGTCAAAGGTACCCAGCCACTGTTTATGGCAAATGAGGGTAAAGTTGTTTTTTTGGAAGATGATTTCATGCGCTTAACTAGAAGATGCACTATTGAAGAGCTCCAAGATAACAATGAGGTTGGAATTTATTGAGTGAGTTGTGTTTATTTTATACACCAATGAATAGAAAAAAAAATAATTTTTAGATTTGTTCTTTTATGCATATTGTTGATAAATTTTAAAATGTCCCTTGCCTAGGAGGGTTCTTTTATCATTTTCGGTACAATCAGAGGTATTGTTGAAGATGGAAGTTAGTGGTATTCTGCTTGTGTATGTGGAAAGGGTATCTATCCTCAAAATGGTGCATACTACTATGATTTCTGTGTGAAACATATAACTAATGTCACTCCGAGGTAAAAAAATTGTTCAAAATGTTTTTTCATTTTGTGTTGTGGATCTTTTATAAGAATAATGTTTCATGTTATTATTCATTTTGAAACATTGTTTTTTTTTCGATTATGCAGATTTAAAATTAAAATAACACTTGAAGATCATAGTGGGGAGGGCATTTTCGTTTTCTTTAATCGTGAAGCATCTTATTTGTTTAAGAAATCATGCGCTGATCTGTTTACTGAGGTTCAAAAAGATGCAAGTGTATGTTCTTAATTTTCTTTTGTGTGTTGTTCACTTTATGTGGTTCATTTTTTTATAGCTATATTCTTTATTTTGGTTGATATGTGTTACTCAATTTGGGTATTTCTTATCTATTACCTTGAAAATAGCTTATATGTGGGGATACTTATCCTCCCATATTCCAAGGGCTCATTGGAAAAAAGTTGCTGCTGAAGGTTGATACCAAAGGAGTCAGACTTGATAAATTTTTTGGCACTTTCCGAGTTAGGAGAGTATGTGATGATCCCACCATTATTGCTATGTTTGAACTTCCTGATTATGATGCTAATGATGAGTCTACTCCAAAAAAGGTTACATATACATATAAGTATTTTTAGATTGTGTAAATTCATGTTTTTTTTGGTATTGTGCTGTGGTCAACTTTTCTTATGTTCTTTTTTATTTTTAAACTCTTATGATATATAAATAGGAGCCTGAACTAAAAAAACCTGTGTCATGTGAAAAAGGAGATACTGATATTAAGAAGGAGTCATCAAGCACTTCTATCAAAAGTGACAATGTTGTTGCTGAGTCTTTTGGGATTTTATCTAAATCCCCAGTTTTTATAGATTTTCTGGCTGAAAAATAGCCTAATCTGGAGGGATTGAGGTTGCTGCTTTAATTAATGATGAAAATAGAAATGTTGAGAAAACAATCAAGAATGATACCCTTAGTGATGACTTTTCTTCTGAACTGGATATATTGCTTAGCTCACCAGTGAAAGAAACTCAGGTGCAATTATATAATACTTTTTTTCCTTTCTTATGTGTGCCGTTTCTAAATGGATTTTTCATTGATTGAGTCATTTTCATACCTTCTGTTAATTCCTGTGTCATAGGAGGTGTTCTCCCAAGTTCTAAAAGCATGTTCCCACTATGGAGAAAAAGTTATTCATGAAGATCATGTTGTCACTTCCAAGGGCAAGAGGAATTTGAATCCTCAATTTGATGAGGAGGCTAATGATGCAAATGGGCGTGGGTCCAAGATTGCCAAGGTTGATAGAGTTTGATTTAAGTTGTGGAGTTGAGCTGCTGTGTCTAGGTGTAGGTATGTTATATAATATATCTATAAATATTTAAAAAGGCTTATGATTCCAAGTGGATCTAAACTAGCGTGAAGACCCGTGCAAATGCACGGAATTAAAATTTTGTTAACATTTTGAAAAATGAAATTATTCAATATAATCAGTATATTTTAGAGAAAACTCTCATATCTAATATTAATATTTAAAAAAAATAACCATAAAAAGGTATGATTATTTTTTTAGTATATAATTAAATTAGTATGGTTATTTTTTTTAAATATTAATATTAGATATGAGAGTTTTCTCTAAAATATACTGATTATATTGAATAATTTCATTTTTCAAAATGTTAACAAAACTTTAATCCCGCGCATTTACACGGGTCTTCACGCTAGTTTAGATCCACTTGAAATCATAAGCCTTTCTAAACACTTATAGATATATTATATAACATACCTACACCTAGACACAGCAGCTCAACTCCACAACTTAAATCAAATTCCATCAACCTTGGTAATCTTGGACCCACGCCCATTTGCATCATTAGCTGCCTCATCAAATTGAGGATTCAAATTCCTCTTGCCCTTGGAAGTGACAACATGATCTTCATGAATAACCTTTTCTCTATAGTGGGAACATGCTTTTAGAACTTGGAAGAACACCTCCTATGACATAGGAATTAACAAAAGGTATGAAAATGACTCGATGAAAAATCCATTTAGAAACGGCACACATAAGAAAGGAAAAAAAGTATTATATAATCGCACCTGAGTTTCTTTCACGGGTGAGCTAAGCAATATATCCCGTTCAGAAAAAAAGTCATCACTAAGGGTATCATTCTTGGTTGTTTTTTCAACATTTCCATTTTCATCATTAATTAAAGCAGCAACCTCAATCCCTCCAGAAACATTAGGCTATTTTTCAACCAGGAAATCTATAAGAACTGGGGATTTAGATAAAATCGCAGAAGACTCGGCAACAACATTGTCACTTTTAATAGAAGTGCTTGGTGACTCTTTCTTAATATCAGTATCTCCTTTTTCACATGACACGGGTTTTTTTAGTTCAGGCTCCTATTCATATAACATAAGAGTTAAAAAATAAAAAAGAACATAAGAAAAGTTGACCACAGCACAATACCAAAAAAAATGAATTTACACAATCTAAAAATACTTATATGTATATGTAACCTTTTTTGGAGTAGACTCATCATCAGCATCATAATCAGGAAGTTCAAACATAGCAATAATGGTGGGATCATCACATGCTCTCCTAAGTCAGAAAGTGCCAAAAAATTTATCAAGTCCGACACCTTTGGTATCAACTTTCAGCAGCAACTTTTTCCCAATGAGCCCTTGGAATATGGGAGGATAAGTATCCCCACATATAAGCTATTTTCAAGGTAATAGATAAGAAATACCCAGATTGAGTAACACATATCAACCAAAATAAAGAATATAGTTATAAAAAAATGAACCACAAAGTGAACAACACACAAAAGAAAACTAAGAACATACACTTGCATCTTTTTGAACCTCAGTAAACAGGTCAGCGCATGATTTCTTAAACAAATAAGATGCTCACGATCAAACAGAACGAAAATACCCTCCCCACTATGATCTTCAAGTGTTATTTTAATTTTAAATCTGCATAATCGAAAAAAAAACAATGTTTCAAAATGAATAATAACATGAAATATTATTCTTATAAAAGATCCGCAAAACAAAAATGAAAAAACATTTTGAACAAATTTTTGTTTTTACTTCGGAGTGACATTAGTTATATGTTTCACACAGAAATCACAGTAGTATGCACCATTTTGAGGATAGATACCCTTTCCACACACACAAGCAGAATACCACCAATTTTCATCTTCAACAATACCTCTGATTGTATCAAAAATGATAAAAGAACCCTCCTAGGCAAGGGACATTTTAAAAATTTATTAACAATATGCATAAAAGAATAGATCTGAAAATTGTTTTTTTTTTTTCGTTCATTGGTGTATAAAATAAACACAACTAACTCAATAAATGCCAACCTCATTGTTATCTTGGAGCTCTTCAATAGTGCATCTTCTAGTTAAGCGCATGAAATCATATTTCAAGAAAATAATTTTACCCTCATTTGCAATAAATAGTGGCTGGGTACCTTTGACATCTTGCTCAATCATACTAACAAAAAAAATGATGCAAATACATGTACTTATTACTCTAGATTGGTTGTATCCTAAGAATAGAAACAAAAACAGCGAAATAAACCATGCTAACCTCTGTCTGAATTCAACAACTTCAAAAAGATCAGGATTAAATAACATTTGATTGACATACATCACATTTTGGAGACCTACTTGACCTACACAGCAATACCGAAAGAGTCTAGCAAAGTTTATGGGAGACAACACTCAGAGTAGCAATAAGAAAATGTACAGAAATTAAACAATGTACCCCTAATTAAAGAACTTGACTTTCGCAAGTTGAATGACTAAAACAAGCTGCTCCACATAGCCAGAGGCTAAAAAATGATTTACTTGATTAACATAGTCCCTAAACAATGCACAACGCATTGTAGGACTGAAACTCAAAAGATGAAAAAGAATGAAACAGAAAATAAAAAAAATGATAATTCAAAGATAAAAAGAAACCACCATAAATGACTGAATCAACATACTCTTTTAAAATTAATTCCAGCACAATTATTTTCACGATTTTCCCCTCTTTTACATATTATTTCTCTTCTCCCACCGAAGTTAAAAGACCAATGGTATCTATTCCAAATAAACACAACTTCTTAAATATTTAAATAATTTGTTTAATCATACCAACTAAATAATCATAATCTTGGGTCATGTTCAGCAGGTCAGAAAAAGGAAACATGTTAAAACAAGTCTTTGGGATAACATCTTCATCAACAGCTACAACAGTGGTTCGATGAAGAAAAATCAATTTAAATTCATGAGAAGTTGCTCTATAACTACCATGATTTGACACAATAGTAAAGTATGCCATTCTATAAACTTGACCTTCAACTATATGATCCCTAAACCTATTAAGAAGTTATTTCTTAACTGTAGCTTGAATTTTTTCACACTGGAAATGCAACAAAAAAACAAAATCAGATTAGTGAAAAACATAATTTTAAGTTGAAAACTTAAAAAGAACAACTAACACCATATTTAAAACAGTAGCTAATAGGGACTAACATGTTCATCAAGGAGAATCATCTCCATTGAGTTGGGAACCTCATGGTTACCAAAAGAGGGCACAACCCAAAGCCTTAGAACCCTAACTTTCAACCTCTAAGCCTCTCTAGGAGGATGCATCTTATAAATCATATCAAATAGATGAAGATATAAACACAGAAAATGTGGAATAAACACAGCCTAGGAGAAAATAGAAGACAACCTGTGCATTGAATGTGGTTCACCAACCACCCTTTTATAGAAAAAATTCAGGGCACAAGACTCACCTTTTTGAATTCAAATTGAACATGAAAATGGAGGAAAAAGAAAACCCGAGTGCATATGCATCTCCATTCAATGGCATAGGGAGAACTAATCACACGATGAAAATCTGATAAAAAAATAAAAAAACAAAAAAACCAGTCAAAGTTTGAAGAATTCAAGGAATAGGTACCAAAAAAGAAGATATCACACAATGCCTAATATAGTGCTCCTACATATCATTAGACCATAGGGAAGGCAGTCATCAACTGCCTCAAATACTGATTCTACTCATGACAATGAGAGTTAGTAAATGTATTAGGTAAACATATGTTCCAAACTGCAAATGAATGTGAAAAAAATTATAGGCACACATCAATAAAATCCTATCAATCACATCAACACTCATGAAATAGATTAGATAGAAACCTCATACCTTGATGATGATTCCCACATTTACAATGAAGAATATATGGCACAACATGATTATGTGTCCAGAGGACATTTTCAAAGGAAGATAACCTGCTGGATGGATTTCTCTTAGGAAGAAGGAATTTGCTAGTTAGACAAACAGTACCGTGATGCCATTTTAGTGGCACAAGCCCGTTCCTTTCTCAATGAAGCTCTTAAATTTTGGCCAAACAGCTGTAGTTCTATGCAAGAGGTGAAATATACAATAGTTTTTGCATAACTAATTAAAAAATGAAATGCAATTGAGTTGATTAACCAAAGGTTTTATCAAAATACAAAGAAATGACCAAGAACCTATCAATCAATTCATGTCAATCACATCACCACTCATGAAATAGATTAGATAGAAACTCCATACTTTGATAAGGATTCCCACATTTTCAATGAAGAATATATGGCAGAACATGATTAGGTGTGCAGAAGACTTTTTCAAGGGAAGATAACCAGCTCCATGGATTTCTCTTTGAAGGAGGGGATTTGCTAGTTACACAAACAGTACCGTGATGCCATCTTAGTGTCACAAAGCCCATTCTTTTCTCAATGAAGCTATTAAATGCAGGGCAAACAACTTTATGTCTATGAAACAGCTAAAATATAAAAAAATGAAATGCAATTGAGTAAATAACCGAAGATTTCATCAAATGAAAATATAAATAAATGATCAAGAAACTATCAATCAATTTCTTTCAATCACAGCACCACTCATACAATAGATTAGGTGCAAATTCCATACTTTGATAATGAATCACATAAGCCACATGCAACCAGCAATTCACTTTATGTGAAGTTAAGGGATTTCTTGAATATGAACAAAAAAAAATTGGATTCATAACCAATAAAAAAATGAAATGCAATTGAGTTGACTAACCAAAGGTTTCATCAAAATGCAAATAAATGACCAAGAAACTATCAATCAATTCCTGTCAATCACATCACCACTCATGAAATAAATTAGATAGAAACCCCATACGTTGATAAGAATTTCCACATTTTCAGTGAAAAATATATGGCAGATCATCATTATGTGTGCAGAAGACACTTTCAAGGGAAGATAACACAGGACCGTGATGCCATCTTGGTGTCACAACACCCATTCCTTTCTCAATTAAGCTATTAAATTCAGCGCAAACAATTTTGTGTCTATGAAATGCAAGAGATAAAATATAAAATAATTTTTATTAAAAAAATACAAAAATAAAATTAAACAATATAACAAACAATTCAAATGGATTATTGAATGAGAATGGAAACGAGAATGCAAAACTCGAATAGGAGAGGATGGATCTATAAACTCACTTGGCTGAAAAAATTCTACCAATCACATCACCACTGAAAAAGTAGATTAGGTAGAAACCTCATACCTAGACAATGATTCACAAAACCAAACCCATGATCCATAAATATAAGAAAACATAAGTAGAAATTTCATCTTTGTAATCATTATAAAATCCAAAAAATTGATAAAATAGACAAACCACATGCAACAAAAAATTCAACAGCTAGCAAAAGGAAAAATGATAATCAAATTAACACCAAATTGCAAACAACAAAATGAAGAAGATGAATCCAATTCGTAGACCATATTCAAATTAACAGCAACTTCCAAAGAATATAAAAAAGAATATGAACCCAGAAACTTACGAAATCAGATAGACAATTCGCAAATTAGCAGATTCACAAACCCTAGATAGTAAAACCTAGATTAACAGCGTAAGAGATACGAAATTTGATCACAAGGATATACACAATGAAGGAAAAAAAAATGATGAAGAGGAAAACAAGTTTGGAACTAAAGAGACCAGAAGAGTATACCTGATTAATTGATTGCAGATCTTCAATTTGAGATTCTATGGAAAAATTCCTAACCTGCGATGAACGACGGAGAAGCAAAGTTCTAAAAAACAGAGGCTGTAGACGTTTGGTAGGGCAGAGGAAAGAAAATTAGGAGATGAAGACAAAAGGGCTAGGGTTCGATTTGATGATTACCTGATCAACCAAATCCACGACAAAGGCAGCTTGCGTGAAGGAATCACCAGAAAAGACAGCTGACGGCGAGAGCAGACAGGAGCACATGGAGGAGAACGTCCACCTTAGATGTGTGCAAGCCTGAAACGCGAAGAGCTCTCCACATTGGAGATGAAACCCCGCGTATGCTATTGTTAATGATTTCATCTTTACTCGCTTGAAATTTTTTGTGACACCAATGGCATTTCATTTCATTTGTGTTGAATATTAATCATTGAATCACACAAGAATAGTCATTTCCCAGCATGAAACTTAAATAAATTGAGTAATTGACAAACTCCTTTTTTTTTTAATCCGGAATTGACAAACTCTTATCCCCTTTCGGTTGGTCATCGGGCAAGCCCTTTCTTGGTCATCCGGGTATAGCATATTTAGAATTTTTGGCTTAAAGGTTAAATGAAAGCCCAAGTATATGAGTTCACATAAAACCTTTTAAAAGACAAGCCCATGATATGGAAGTGGTTCTCAATTATTTTTTTTTTAATTTCAAACGATGATAGAGTAAAATTCAACAATAATTCCTACCAAAAAAAAAAAGAAATTCAACAATAATAAAAAAATTAAGTATTGTATCACCTGAATAAAAAAATTAAACAATTTGACTTGGTCCAGCATACTCTTCTACTTAACAAGTATTAGGAATTTGAATTTTATCCCATGCAATGCATCAATTTGTTAATAAATTTTAAGTAAAATTATTTGATATTATTTATAGATACATTAAAGAATTAAGCATAAATAAGTGCTAAAATGTGATAATATTTTCTAATTTTTCACTTATAAAATTAAAATTAAGCCAAATAATTTTAATAGTAAACTTAAATTGTGTGAGAAAAAAAAAAACATGAAGAGTGGCAAAAGGGAGGGGGGAAAACTAAACTAACATAGGCAACTATTATTAGACAAAATTGTTGTAAGCTATACATAAAATTCCTCCAAAGATCCTATGTTGGAATCAGCCAAATGTTACTGTGGACCACAAGAGTTTTCATAAAACTGGATAACCTTATCTATCTTCAAGCCACATGTCACCTCATAAATGAGCATCCCAAATATGCACAAGTAAATGTAGCTTGCCACGTGGCAATATTAGATCCAATCAACAGATCAAAAACCAAAACATCTATGAACAATCTTGCTACCTGACACAGAAAATCTAAGTGAAGTTAGTTACAGAGTGAAACAGAACACATATTCATGGCTTCCCTTGCAACCTTAGCTGCTGTTCAACCAGCTGCAGTCAATGGACTTGCTGGAAGTTCCCTTAATGGAACTAAGCTCTCTTTCAAATCCTCTCACCAAACTTTAAAATCCAAGAAATTCAGGTAACTACCATACTTTTTTTATAAAAAAAAATGATATATTATTGCACATGTTGAAATTTGACTTGATGAGTATATAAGTATCAACAATTCAACATGGACTCATTTTCTTTTCTTTCTAGAAGAGAAAGAAGAATGACCCTTAAGGATGATTAGTTTTTAATTAGTATAATTGAGACTAACAAGTATTTATGGTTGGTTAGCTACATAGTTTCTGCCACTAGTGTATATACACTAGTATTCTACTTATGGTGGGTTTTTTCCCCCTTATAATTCAACTATTTTATATAGTCAAAAACTGAAAACTGGTTTTTTTTTTCCTCCTTAAATTTTCTTTCAATTTCTTGGCTCTTTCATTTTCTCTTTTCAACATTGAATGAATGCTAATAGAGTATGACATTAACATTAACAGGAGTGGTGCTGTGGTAGCAAAGTATGGTGACAAGAGTGTGTACTTTGATTTGGAGGACATTGGCAACACTACAGGGCAGTGGGATTTGTATGGTTCAGATGCACCTTCACCTTACAACCCTCTTCAGGTTCATCTCATCATCTGTGTCATCTCCATCTTTTCTAGCTACATTAAAAATTATCTACTTGTTAACACAAAAAGTTAGCTATCAAACCGGTTATCCGTATAGAATACATTTTGAAATATGAAATAATATATAACAAAAATGTGCAAAACAACACATGGTCTCAAATTTCTATCTTTCTTGTGGCACAAGTATATATACAACTAATTACATCATTGAAAATGGATTTGCAGAGCAAGTTCTTTGAGACATTTGCTGCTCCATTCACAAAGAGGGGATTGTTGCTCAAGTTCTTGATCTTGGGAGGTGGTTCAACACTTGCATACTTCAGTGCCACTGCTTCAGGTGACATTCTCCCAATCAAGAAGGGCCCACAACTCCCACCAAAGCTTGGTCCACGTGGCAAGATCTAATTTGCTACCACATTTTCCATGTTTCTTGCTTTTTCATAATGTGTAAAGTGTGATGACTGATGACTACTACATCCTACTATTATTATTCAAACATGTTTAATTTTTACTTTCATCAGCCTTATGCATTGCTTTGGTTTTCTAATTAAGACCTAAATATCCACATACCAATATCAGAGAAACAATGGAATCAAATATATTTAGAACAATGCTTTTCATTCCACAATTTTTGGAAGCTATTTAGTTAATAAATAACATGTTTTTTTTTTTTTTGTAATAGTACATATACAATGAGAATTCTTTGAATTCATCTTTGCAGCTGCATGACTACAAATCCTTCCTACACTGAGGATACAATATGTTACAAACATTCAGCTTTTGTATATATTCACTTCTATGTACAAATTGAAAGATAAAATTAATAGTTATCAAATAATAATCAATCAAGTCTTTGAAGAACACCCTCAATGGAGGCCTAATTGTTCTTCTTGAAGACTTTATATATTTATAAATATATATAGATAGATATACTCTTCTACCTTGCTTTCCCTGCTTCCCTATTTCGGAACCAGTTTCATCAGTTGTCATACTATTAGTCCTCCATTTCGCGGCATTAATGGCGCGAAGTTGGACTTCTCATACCTCCCAAGGAATCAAGATAGGAAACCTTCTTATCAGTCGTTACATTTGGAAGCTTCTGGCCTTTTCCATTGTCAATATCCTTGTAGAAGTCGTCTGTAGCCGCGAAAGGATCCTTATTACTGTGATCACCACCATTCCAACCCATGAAATCCGAGAGGGTCATCGAACCACTGTCTACATCATCTTTAGGAGTTGTTGGAGGCCTTGGAATTGAGCTCTTTGCAGCATTACTCTTCCTAGGATTTTGAGTTTGTTGATCTGCATATTGTACATCTTCTATTCTTGAAAGCACTGTATAGGCCAAACTTTCCAAGATTCTTGAATAGCTTTCGAGACAAGCTTGCCCCACATCCTGCCATGGCAAAAGAGATCCCCCTCCATGAATTTAGTCTTATCATAAGGCCAAAAGGCTAATTAGAAATTTAGATTGTGGGTGCAATTCTTTTAGATTCTTTTAGAAATTGTAAATAGTAAAGTTGTTCTTAGTTAGGCCTTACCCTGTTGAATTGGATTTTGCTTATATCCAATGCAGATTGAGGAGCTCCGGGGAAACGATGCTTAATGAGAAGCAAGATGGTTTCTGCTCTGTCTTCAAATTGTTCTCTTTTCTCCAGACTCACAGCAGAACTCCAAGATGATTTTGAGTCCTTTTGGTTCATCTTCCTCCTCCAAATTACCATTGAAGCCTCAATTCTGTTCTTCAGATCAAGGATCTTGTGTTCTGATGACAAGTCCACAGTTGATAGGAACTGGTCCGGATCAAAAAACTCAACTGTAATGCTCCGGTAGATCGATTCGCCTAGACTTGATCTTCCATTCTAAACAAGAAGAAAAGAAAGGATTGAGAAGAAGCTATAACATCACTATTTCAATGCACTATTTTGTCTAAATGAAAGTAATATCTAAATACTTTTTAATATTTATGTCAAACTTACCTTGGGTAGGGAATCAATGTAGCTTTCAGGGATCTCCATTTCTGATAGAGTTTGAGCATTTATGGCCATGGCTGCTTTGAGGACTTGGTTGACACTATCTTTTTGGTACTGCAGAAACCTTCTTGATGCCTCAGATAAACCATCTACTGGAACCTTAGGTGTAGGCAACCACCACTTGTCATCATTCTTCCCTCCATCTTTCTCCGAATCATCCGAAGCATCCTTCTTTACATAATAGAACTCTTGCTTCTCTTGGA
>NC_029793.2:3675192-3678229 GCF_000816755.2 Arachis ipaensis | reverse complement strand
TGTTAGTTGTCTGAGTTAACCAACAATCAAATTATGTCAAATTGAAACTACTTACAAGAAGCATTGTATCAAGCTTTTTTAAGGCAGGGATATTCATGTGGAGATCAGTTCTTTGTCGCGTCGTCATGATCTATTCAAATCAAATATGAGTTTCAATCATAAGAGGGAACATAGGACTAATCAGCTTTAATTTAATCCAATTCAATTTAATTAACCTCCATGGTTGTGCCATCCTTGTTCTTTTGTTGTTGAGGAACCATCTCAACAATGTATTCAGTAACTGATAGAAGCCAATCAATTTCTTTTTTCCACTTTGCTTTCCTCTCTGGAGGCATCGGCTCTAGGCGTCGTTGCTCTCCGAAAATCGAAGCTGCATTCGAAATAAGAAAAAAAATGAGAAAATTTTTCAAACATTTCTATCATCATCTTAAGAAGAAAAAGGGAAGAACACAAATCTTTTGTCCTCATAATTCAAACAATGTCAAAATTAAAAGTACCTGCAAGATTTGTGAACGCATTTGACAAGGCCAATGCAGATGAAACACCTTTTCCACCACCAGACATATCTTCACCCAATAGCAACTTTGCAAATCTCTCCTTCATTTGTTCCATTTCTGAAAATGCATAATACCCAACATTTTTTAAATGACATATTATCAATCATATATCATATGAAAGCAAACATATTACAATATGATGAAAAGTGCTTCTAAATCAAAATGCTGTAAATCATATCATAGCAAATTAAAGCATAGCATATGTTATGTTTTTCTTACCCTGCAGTAGCTTATCTTTTTGTTCTTTGAGTTCAATTTCTTCCTTGCTCATAACCCTTGGCTTAGCTGGAGCAGCAGCAGGACTCTTATTATTATTGTTTTTGTTTTTATCTAATTCATTGAGCTTTGAACCTTGACTCTTTGATGAAACTATATCTTCTTCAGCCACATCCAATTTGCTAGCACTCTCAATGCTCAAACTCTTTGTATGCCTACCTGTGTTCTCAAACATTCCTTTGAAATGGAATAGTTTGGATTTATAACTTTCATTTTCTTGTTCCAATGCCTTCACCATCTTTTCTTTCTTTCTTTCCTTCTTTCTTCTTTTGAATAATATACAAATATATCTCCTAATGATGTCTAACACAGAATTCTTTGTATCTATGGCTTTCTTCCAAGGAGTAATGGTTATATTTTCAAGCAAGAACAAAACATGGAGGGTGAAGAAAGAAACCAGAAAGAACTTTGTTCCTTCATGAAATAGGAGTTATTGTAAAAGAAATGGTGCATTTTGTTCTTTTAGAAGTTTTGAGAGTTTGAAGAGAGAAAAAAAGGGTTGGAGGTGATTATTTGATGGGGTTTGAGTTGGTTTTATTTTCTTTTTTTGTGCTGAGTTCATTGAACGTGGGGTGCATGTTGAATTGTTGATAGATAAAGAAAAAAAATATGAGATAAGATTATGTGGGTTTAAGATTTGTGGAAGAAACAATTTTTTAATGATTATATTAGTATAATCTTATTTTATTATGTTATGTTATGTTATTAGATGTGAGGGTTTAATTGGATGGTTAATTACTTAATTTAAGGTTCTAATTTGAGGGTCAAAGTTTGCTAAAGACAGGGGAGGCAGACATGCATGCTTAGCCAATTAATTAATTAACATTGACACAAATTAAACTCACTCTATCTTCCATCACTGGACGGTGTTGATGCCTCACTTTAGAATAATTAATTAAGGTTAAGTTGCTTCAAGAGTATTTAAAAAATAGAAAATTTCTGATCAACATTTAGTAAATTATTTCTTCTTTTCTCTCTCTCTCTCTTCTTTTTGGGGTTAAAAAAAAAAACATTGGTTCTCAAATTAGACCATAACAAATAATAATTTTAGTTTGTATGGTGCAATTGATATTCAACTATCTGAATAATAAAAGTTTTGCTAATACATGTATATGATAGATGATAATAATGTTAAATTTTAGCATGATTCAAATAAATTTTAAAAAGAGAAAAAATGTTTTTCAGATTTCTAAGTAAAACTAGTAGGCAATACTGCTTTTGAAGAACAAATATATGTATCAATTTCTAGGTTCATTTTTTTTCTTTCTCTTCTTTTATACATGATGATGCCATATGCCCAATCCTTCAATATAAAATAGATTTATTATTAATTTAATGACACCAATATAGGATCACTAGGATGTCATAATAATCCACCCTGTCATTGCTGCAACTTTTGATCTGGGTATTCTACACCATCTATTGGTTAAGCAGCTCATAACCTCAGAATACATATATCTTTTGATAAACAAAAAAAAAATTAATTTCATACTTTAATCTAATAGCAAAAGCACGTGCAACTGTGCAACATTTTAAAAGATCAAGTGTTATATTAACTAAACATATTTTATTCGCAAAGAAACATATTTTTGGCCTTGATGTTCTAAACAGAGAGGATGCTCGGAGAACTTTTTAATTTTAATATAGAGGCAGGGTTGGTGTATAGTAGAATTATGAAGGTATATGGTGTTTTACCAGAGTATGAAGAGGTACTGAAAATCCTGAGTTCAATTTGTGTACTGGCAGAAAATTTTGGGTCCGATTTGTGTAAATTTTGGGTCCGATTTGTATACTGGTAGAAAATCCTGGGTCCGATTTGTATAAATCCTGGGTTTGATTTGTGTATTGACAAAAAACCCTAAGTCCGATTTGTATACTAACAGAAAATCCTAGGTCCAATTTCTTCTCACTAAAGCAAAAAATTGAAAGTCGTCACAATCGTGTATATCTTTCCAATACTCCATAACTCAACATAACTCACCTATCAATCTCATATAAAAAAAATAGTATTAAGATTCAGTTAGATTTGTGATTTCCTGTAAGGCTGTAACTATGCCACTGTCACATGCAAACTGGGAACAATCTATTTCGAGTTAAATCCTAGTGATTTATGAGATTAGCATGATACATTAAATTTGTTAATGAGATATTATTTGTATCAATTATATTTTTAAAATTAATATACTAATTAATAATATGTTGAT
>NC_029793.2:3671389-3675151 GCF_000816755.2 Arachis ipaensis | reverse complement strand
TCTATAATTAATTAATTATAACTTCTATAATTACTAATAATTAGCCAATAGCCATGCTACTGGAAAAGAAAAGGAAAAAAAAAATTAGAAACACTTGTATAATTTTCTTATTTTGTCAGTAAAATGAAATTTAAAATCGGAAAATAAAACAACAATAATTTTATTGTTAGTGATGGTACGAATGGTACCTGTTGTCTCTGCCACTATAACTTTATCTATCTCCATGGAGCTTCAGTGCCTCACAGTTCAGGACAACCATCGCCGCCCTGAAACCCTAACCCTAAAACAATATGGGATCAATCAGCGTCCTCCTCGTCGGAAAAGTCCTTCCATATCTCGAACAAGAGCTCGACAAGCGCTACAACCTCTTCCGCGGTATCGATCCATCGCAGAGGGCCGCCGTCCTCCGCGACCATGCCGCCTCCATACGCGCCGTCGTAGCCAGCTCCAGCGGCGGACCCGATGCGGCGCTCATCGAGGCGCTTCCCAAGCTGGAGATTGTTTCGAGCTTCAGCGTCGGCGTGGATAGGATAGATCTCCAGAAGTGCAAGGAGAAAGGGGTTAGGGTTACGAACACTCCCGATGTTTTGACCGATGAGGTTGCGGATTTGACGATCGGGTTGATTCTTGCGGTACTGAGGCGGATCTGCGAGTGCGATCGATACGTGAGGAGCGGGAATTGGAAAAAAGGTGACTACAAGTTGACTACTAAGGTAAACGAAGAACACTTAACACTGTGCTTCATTTCCCTTTTTTTGCATTTACCATTGATGAAATGTGATTGTTCTTTTGCATTTAACTTGAAACTTGAGTAAACCACTAGGTTAGCTCGAAAATATTGAATCAGACAATTTAGATCCGGCGAGTGAAATATGAAAAATACGGTGAAATTGTCCATAAAAACGTGGATTGAGTTTTTTATTGAATTATTAGGTAGAGACTTAAGCTTATAGTGCTGTATTTTAAAGGACACTAGCTCCCATGGTTCAGAGTTCAAACTTCAAACACCAGGCTCTTCATCCTGGTTTGCGGCTTTAGTAACTGCTGTTTCAATTCATCAAGCTGCTTAGCCCTTTCAATCAGGATCTGATTTACCTCTTCCACTGCTGATGGAAGCAAATACCCCTTCTGTAAAGTAGGAGGCTTTATAATTTTAGAGCTGAAATTCAGCCCACTTAGGCTTAGTTTGGTAAAGCTTTTATTTTTCAAAAGTAGCTTATAAAAGCTAACTTTTAAAAGATGGTTTTTTAAAAGTTGTAGCATTTATGTTTGGTAAATCAAATTAAAAATTGCTTTTAATAATCACATGCAACAACAATTGCATTTGGTAAAATAACTTTTAAAATTTAAAAATACTATAATAGACATAAATGCAAGCATTAAATTTGAAAATTAGTTAACATATGAGGTTATATTAGACTTTTAAATTTTGAAAAGCACAAGTCAACTTTGAAAAGCTCTATCTTAGGTGCTTTCAAAAGTACCCCGATCTTTTAAAAGCTGTAAGCACAAGCACATGATATTTTTTATTTACCAAACACAAAACGAGGAGCTTGAGCTTTTAAAAAGCACAAGCACCTCTTCGAAAAGCTTTACCAAACCAAGCCTTAATCACTTGGGTCATTGTTTAGGCTTCCCATTAGTGAAGCACCCAATAAGCTTCCAAAAACTTGTTCGCCTCTTTGGTGTGGCAATCCATTTGAGGATTATAGGCTGTGCTGTGCTTCAAAGTAGTCTTAGCCACAACCTAGACAGCTTTGAAATGATAGATTTGGGGAACTCATGAAATGATACTACATCCTTGGCACTGAAAGGGTGAGACAGGGCTATGAAATGTTCATATTTTGCGAGCCTATCCTCTACCTGATATCAAACCCCCCATCGCATGCGGGTAATCTTCAGTTGAAGTCCATAGAGATATTAGTCCAACTTGACACGGAATGGAGAGGGGCTGCTAGAGGCCTCCAGGTGAAAGTGTATCGATACTTTTGATACTTGTTTCTTTGACAAGTATCACAGCCCCGGGCATATTACTGACTTGTCCTCTTAATGCCTTCCCTAAACAACCCTCCAGAGATTTGTTTGTGGCTTTGTGCTACTAGTCTTTCATACTTGGAATTTGGAAATAAAAGTATTTACCTAATGGAATAAGTTTAGTCTCACAAAAGGGTCTACAATTCTTCATTCTTTGAAACAGTTGCTGTTTGTTGTCCTACATGGTTTTCAGTTTCTTTCTCTTGGTATGTCTCAAAGTATTTGCATATGGCCGAAAGGCAAAAGACAAAAGTTCGAGTGAAGTTTAGCCTTGGAAATTTGGGAATACTAAGAATGTAATTTTATTTTTTTTGTAAGCAAACGGGGTTAACTCCCAGAAAGAGAAAGCAAAAGAATTACACATATCGGTGTAAGGTAGCCCCACTAAAATCATCCCCTAAAATTTTTTTTTTGGTAGTCAAAGGGGGCTGAAAGCCCCAAAAAGAAACAAACAGTTATAAATCAATAACACAACGGGTAAGGAGACCCCTCTCATGTCAGCATCTAAGATGGATCTCAAATCCATAAAAGGGGAGTCAATGAAGCTGTACCCTGCACCTCTCTCCTCCACACTTTTTTTTGCCAGCCAGTCTGCAGCCTGGTTACCTTCCCTATAGGTATGTCTGAGCACTACAGGGGTGGTGTTGTCAACAAAGTGAAACCCTGGGTGCATAGTGCCTTCCAATCTCCTTAATGATAGACCCAATAAAGGAAGAAGCCCAATAAAGAATTTTGAGGGGGAGGGGTGTAAAAACCTTAATCCACATCATTATCTGTTAGCCCAAAAGTTTACTCCAATTATAAAAGAATTCCTCTCAAGACAAAAAAAAAAAAACAGAATTTCTGACCCAAAGAAAAAGAGAGCCATAAAACGAACAAGGATAAAAAACCCTAAATCTTCAAGCTGCAGCGCCGCCTAACACGAGCTATGGTTCGTGGCATGGGCTATTAAACGTGTAACTTTAAAGTGTTCTGTTGTTACAAGTTTATAACTAAGTTTATAACCCCTTCATTAATCATTATCGTCATCTCTGTTAAAGATGCAGTTCGCCTATGCTAGCAATGACGACACCGAATGAAGAATATATAAGAAACCAATTTGCTTCTCTCTCTCTCTCTCTCTCTCTCACAAACACACACACACCTGTATATGACAATATGTAAACATTTAAACGTTACTAGTGTGTTTGTTTTCCATTTTGAAGTGAAATAGTGAATAGAAGGTGCTGTGATGATGATATGAAATAATCTCGTTAATCTGAGATTTCTTTTGCTATGAGGAAACAATTCTATCCATTCATTCTTCTGAGCACCTTTCATTCTATTATTCTTCATATATTGTTATCTCCGTCTCCATTAATCTCATCATTCTCATGTATATGTAAACAGTTATATCTTACTTGTTTGTTATTTACTTATTTTCATTTTTGAATTGAAACTATAAATAGGAGAAGGTGCTGTGATGATGAGATAAAATAATCTCGTTAATCTGAGATTTCTTTTGCCATGAGGATAACTTTTCTCATCCATTCATTTTTTTGTCTGAGCACCATAAACAGACTGCCTAACAATTTGTACTATTCATAGCGGTCTTAGAAAACAAGACCCGAACGATCAATCATCATCACATCATAATTTGTTTTATACGTGCACACATACTTTTTTGGGATCCCATTTGCTTTTGCAATGCCAAATTTATATTTATTTGTATAATATTACCCTTGCAGT
>NC_029793.2:3664506-3671141 GCF_000816755.2 Arachis ipaensis | reverse complement strand
GCGCAGCAGTTGCCAAGAGAGCTGAAGGATTCGACTGTTCAATATGTTATTACTCCAGAAATGAAAAACCAGATTCGAAGTACAAGTACTATCCAAGTGTTGTTGAGTTAGCCTCCAACTGTGATGTACTGGTTGTTGCCTGCCCTCTTACGTCGGAAACTCATCACATAATCAACCGGGAGGTGATAAATGCTCTCGGTCCAAAGGGTGTTCTGATCAACATTGGGCGAGGCAAGCATGTTGATGAGCCGGAGCTGGTCTCTGCACTGCTTGAAGGTCGCCTAGGAGGAGCTGGGCTAGATGTGTTCGAGAAAGAGCCTCATGTCCCCGAAGAGCTGTTTGGGCTTGAAAATGTTGTTTTGCTGCCTCATGTTGGAAGCGCCACAGTTGAAACTCGGACTGCAATGGCTGACCTTGTCCTTGACAATCTGGAGGCTCACTTCCTCGGAAAGCCCCTCTTAACCCCATTGGTTTAATTTGATGCCATCTATTGAACTATCAAAATAACTTTGATGCGCCTTCATTTGTCTACAATAATTTTTTCAGACGTTAAACATTGATGATTGTGGGAGCATTGTTGAGCGTATTGCTTGTTACTTCGGGCTGTATGCTCGAGTTTGTTAAGATCATAGCAATAGAATTCGGAATTCCACTTAGGACCCACTGGTATCTTTTTTATCTTTTATTACCCGGCTGTTACATACCTTTTTTCTGGTCCAATTATGGGAAAATATTAAATGCCTTTGAATTTAATTCCATTGTTTGAAACAGAAGTAATTAAATTAGTTTTTCTATTTTTTTTTCAAAATCAATTCTAATTTAAATAAATCTGACTTAAAATTTTATTTTATTGGAATTTCATTTGAAATTTAAACCGTCTAAAATACTTTTATAATTTAATTACTTTTTCTTAAATTTTCTTTAAATGTCTTCTATTTTTTAACACATACTCTCTTTTTTCACCACTTTTGTTTCCTTTTTTTTTTCTTTTAATTCACTCAATATAATATATATTTTTTTGGAAGGTCTACTATCTTAAAAAAAATGCATAGATTTTGTGTGTGTAACCATTATTTTTGAACAAGTATAATTTTATTAATTTATTCCAAAACACTAAAATTTAATTCTATACCATTAAAAAGTTTTTAAACAAGCTGTGAAAGTTGAAACATATATCTATCTATATAACACATTTAATAGGGCCTAAATTAGAGGCAACCATTTTCAGCTCTAAACGTCTCATCGGGGGACTTATTATTGGATACAAATAAAACCTTATGATCTTATCAAAGGTGTCACCGTACATATTGTTTCTAACATGAATTTGCAAATGTGGTTACAAATTGGGCGTTGATTCTGATATCAACAATGACTTTAATACAACTAGACTGAATTTATTGAAAATCAAAGGGATATACCCTTTCAAACAAAGATCTCAAGGAAAGAAAATCAACATCAAGATTTGAAGAAAGAAATACATTGACATTGCAGCTACAGTTTACAAAACACCTTAACTACGCAGATTTCTTAGTAACGGAGAATTAACAGAAACTGGCCATAATGAAAACAAAAAAAAAAAACAGGGCTACCCAGAACAAAAACCGAAGGAAATTTCAACTTTTTCCGCGTTTCATACATAGCCTTCAGTTAAAGTAGGTTTCTTCTCTTCTTCACAGTTTTTCTTCTTTGCATCATCTTCAATTCCCAAACCTTGCAATTCATCAATGCAAGGTTCTTCTTCACCTTCCCCCAATTTAGCTCCTTCTCCAACCACAATTTCTTCCACAACCTCCTCCACTTCGCCGCCGCTACCACCAGAGACCTTCACCTCATCGCCGCCTTCTTCGCATCCTTTCTCGACGGCACATGCTCCGGGCGGCTCGTTCTCCGGCTCGATCCCAATCACGGCATCGGAGGTTCCCTCGGCTGCGGCTGGCCACGGGTCGTTGACGCAATCTCCGGCAGTCTCGTCATCGTCATCGGAGAAAATCGCGGCGGCGGACTTCACGGCAGCGGCTGCTTTGAGGAATGCTTGGTGGATGGATTCAGGCGGAAGAGCACAATCTTCGAGGCCTGCATCTTCGAGGCGCGGGGGTAGGATCTGGTGCAGTAACCCGTGTTGTTCTTTGGTTGACTCCATTGGAAAATCAGGTTCCAATTCCAAATTAGATTTTTTGTGATTTTTTAATTTTGGAAATGAAACCCTATTTGCTAAATCTCAGAGAGGAAGCGGTTGCTATATTAGGCTCCAGAATGTGGCGGTGAATGGCGATGCTGCTTCTGTGACCATCGAGAAACTTCCATGGCCTTCGTGAATTTGAGCTTTCTGCTGATTTTTTATTTGATTTTTGTTGTGCATATCAGGTGGCCTACAATTCACCACCAATAAAACACTGCTAAAAACAATGAGGAGTAAATATTTTTTTATTAATATTAGTTAACACTCTTAAGTTAATATTTTATTTTTATATTATTAAAATTTAATATAAAAATATTTTTATTGGTCAAATACTAAATATGACTAAAAAAGACAATTGCTCCAAAGCTTATCAAATTTTTAGAGGATAAATGCATACTGTAAAATGTTAATTGTGTTGTGTTAGTGTTGTGAAGCATGTGATTATTGCTATTGGTGTGGGAATGGATCCTCTCAATTGTTAAAAAAAATTGAGAATGTAAAATGTGATTTTTAATTATTCATTGCTCTCTTTCGTATTTATTTTTGGTTCTATTTATAAAACTAATTGTAAGAGATCATACTTCACTATCTCAATTGTTAAGAAAAAATTGAGAGGATCTATTCTCGATTAGTGCCACTATCAAAAAGGAATTATGAAACAAAAAGTCTCATAATAGAATCCATTAGGACACTGTTGTAATCTTCGGAGGAAGGAATATCCTGCACAATTTGGAATCTTCCATTTGAATATCAAATGAGGGAACCTTGAAAATTGGAGGAGCGTAAGACAAAAAATAACATGTAGTAATGTACAATGCACAATATGATGATTACTTAGAAGATTAAACGTGCCATAGAATTATATTATTTTACTAATCATATCATAAAACCAACAAAGAACTAAATAGTGGTAGAGACACTATTGGAGGACTAACTTGAATATTATACCAATAAATAATTCATGTAAAACATTCCTTATTTTGTTTATAAGTTAATATATATGTTCAGATTTCTCCAATTATTCTTCAACCACCCTTCATCATTTTCTTATCTAATTACAGCCAAATTAACCTTGCATTGAGAAGTTCTCTATTCTGAGTTGTAAATTTGTAATGCAACTAGATACTCAATTTGAATTCGAAACCTATTGTTAATAGCTCAGCCAACATTTTCCCAAGTTTGAATGAAAGAGAATGATTGTGCTAGGCTATTTAAGCTCAATAACCAAACAGAAAACTTGTCAAATGCAAGACACTTACATCAAAATTAAAATATTTCACTTCAATATGATAACTCAACAATACACAAATAATATTCAGTATACATGACAGAGAATTTGTTCCTGGTTTTACATAGCTAATGTTGTTTTAGCTGACTAATAATGAATTTGTCAATGTCTTGTACTATGGCACCAAGCAAAGCTGATCCAGATTGAACACTCTACTCTTAACATTCACAGCCTGTGGATCTCTGCTGTCGACCACCACCACCAACATCGATCGAGTCAGGGAGGTACCTGATATAATCAACACAATACACAATACTTAAGTCTTATGATGATTAAAGTAAATTGTTTATCTTAAAGGGAAGTGGAATCATAAATCATTTCACATTCAAATGTACAAGACCCTATAAATCATTAACTGGTAAATATTGAATTTGACAGTGCGACATAGCTCTCTTGAATTTTAGGAGGGTTATAACCTTAATGACAAAGATTAGTTTCGAGAAAGCACGGGAGAAGTTCCCGAGGGTGGATATCCAGCCCAATAGGAAATGAAAACAGAAAAATGAATCAATGAACACTCACATTTCTTCTTCAGGTTCGTTCTTGAGTGCATTCTTGGCTATACACTGGAAAGCAGCTTCAACATTAAATCCTTCTTTTGCAGAGGTCTCGAAGTACGGAATGTTTCCCTTGGAAGCACACCATGCCTTTGCTTTCTTCTCAGAGATCTGAAACGAGAAAGACATCATAATAGAGGAACTTACAAATGGGAAGTTTTTGGGAAAATTGCACAGAACTTTTCATAAGGCAATAAGTGACAATAATGACAGGAGTAACTTACAACTCGGCTGTTTCCACCGTCGACATCTATTTTGTTCCCCAAGACAACAAATGGGAAGTTTTCAGGATCAGATGGACTAGCCTGAAAATGAAACCATTTACTTGAGCTTCTCAATGTTCTTTTAACAAACGGAAGGGCACAACATCAGAGAATGATAAAAGGTCACCTGAATAAGAAACTCTTCTCGCCAGTGATTAAGGTTCTCAAAAGATTTCATGACATTTACATCATATACAAGGACACAACAGTCTGCACCCCGATAGAAAGCCACACCGAGACTCTGAAAGCGCTCTTGACCAGCAGTGTCCCAAATCTATAAGTAAAACGAGATCATCTCAATCTTAAATGATTATATTTATACCTTACCATATTCTTCAAACAAACAGAGGAACTCAGAACTATTCAATGAACAACATATAAAAAAAACAGAGGCAGAAATTGAACTTATATCCCTTAGAAAGTACCAGGCACTTACCAAATTACTATCATAAACCATTCACAATGGTCATCATTTCTTATATCATAGAGATTAACCTCACCACAAGAAACAAAGAATTGCAAGAAAACAGAATATTTCGTCTGTTTTCTATTATTTTCTTTAGAATGAGACTGTAAAGATCATCCATCAAAACTCTAATGAACAGAATGGTCAATAACAAGAACAGTTTAAAACATGCTCTAGCTATGTTCAGCAAGATATTACAGAGATATTTCAAAATAAAGCGATGATCAGTGTGAAAACTAATTCAGATAATAAACAATCCGATAGTGAAATAGATCAATATAAGAATTGTTTTTCATCTGAAGGGATTCTTCACCTGCAATGTGAACAACCTATCTTCAAACTGAACTTCCTTGGTTAGAAAATCCGCACCAATGGTAGCCTTATACTGATTACTAAACTTTCGATTCACATACCTACATGCAGAGATGAGAAACGAAAATCATGATCTTGATAATGCAAATCAAATAAACCAGCATTCATCAAGCCATTGCTAAATGTACTATAACAAAAATGCTTATGAAAGAAAATGAGTCTCGGGCATACTGATTCATCAATGATGTTTTGCCAACCCTGCCAAAATGAAGGGGAAAAAACAAAACAAAAACCAAATAAATTATCATCAGCAAACAGAGATTGGATGAATAACACAACAAACAATTGCATCTGATGATATAGTAACCTTTCAAGCATTTGCACGCAAAGACATAATATTAAACTAAGCCCTCTCAGAATATTGCAAAACTATTGAATCATAACAGATTTTTGCTTTCATGTAACACACGTTTTGTAAGAAAGTTCTATGTTTTCAAGAATTCAAGAATAATCATCAATTCAAGTCTCATTTCTTCCTCCTCCAATCTTCAGCATCTCATAAACTATATCTTTCATAGTTTTTGCTAACAAACCAAGAAGAAAAAAATAAACTTTTTCTTAAAAATATACACTCCAAAGAAAAATGCACCACCCCTTTTCAGTTTTTCCTTTCTGGGTATGATATAAAACAAACCAATTTTTAATTAATTCAAAAAAAATTCAAATTTAATATATACACACAAAAGAAAAAAAGAACATGCATTTACCCGCTATCTCCAAGGATTATGACCTTTAACAACATGCGCCGTCTTGATGCCATGGATCGAAATACAATCTGTGGAACTTTGTTTTCAGCTGGAAAAAAAAATGAGAATTTGGAACACAGAGATTGAGATGTGTTTTGTGTTTGTGGAACAAGAGTTTTTGAAAGACAGGTGGAAGAGAGGAACAGGAATAGAAATTTCAATTTCAATTATAATTACAATTACAATTACTGAATGAAGATGAATAAATAAACTAAACAAAGGGTGACAGCTAAGATAAGAAATAAGAAGAATGCTCTGAGATTGTTTATTGACTCTCTTCTTTTACCAAAATGCCCAAACTTTCCTAATTTAACCTTTTTTTATGATTTTTCTGATATCTCTTAACTCATCAGGTCAAAAGCTAATTTGTCATTTAACTGTAAATGTAATCACATTTGTACTCTCTATTTATACTAATCACATGGCAGGATATCTTGTTCTTAATAATAAAGGAATTAATTAATTAAATGTTCATAGAAGGGCCAACAAAGCATCAAAGGGTGTACCTTTTTTTTAAGATTGGGATGAAATAAGATCAAATGTTCCATTAATAGCTTTAATAAATGACTGTAAAACTATAACATAACACTATAAACTACATCATATAACATTAATGAAATCAAGTATATAGACCAAGTGACATTATCATACTAACTATTCAACCCAAAGTTTAGTAGTTCAATTTTCTATCTCCATTATGCGAATGACATCGTATATTCTATGGTTTATTCTTATACGTTCTTTATTACATAAAGGGTATTATA
>NC_029793.2:3659499-3664498 GCF_000816755.2 Arachis ipaensis | reverse complement strand
TAATAATAATAATAATAATAATAATAATAATAATAATAATAATAATAATAATAATAATAATAAAAAAGTTAAATTAGTCTAGTAGTTAGTTCATTAGACTATTTAAGTGAATGTAGAAAGTTCAAATCCCACCTTGTACATAAAAATTCATTAGCCAGTAACAAATCTTTAAATAGAATCTCAATCCGCCACAGATTAATCCTTAACCTACTCGATCAGGAATAATATTGATAACGATGACGCTGTTTAAATTATTTAAATCTGCTTAATTGCGCTCAGTGTTATTGAAAGCCACACAACCATTACTCTTCGGCCAATAACCCAATACCAAAAAGCACGAAAAGTTACATTCAAATATCGTTCTCCTTGCTATCATGAATCAATAATTCTTCCTGTCATAAACTGGAGATATCATACAATATCATGCTCTCTATATAATTACAGAAAGACCGTGCAATAATTGCCTTAATCAACAATCCTTAATACTCTCCAAGTCTAATATGATGCATAATCACAAAGTTAACCAAATAAATACAGAATCGTCCCTACATATCCTTGGTTCTTTTGAATCACAATGTTAGCCTTCCCAGTTAAGTAAATGTTAGTAGCATAAAAGTGTGAATCAAATTAAAGCTTACAAAATAATTCAGCATTCATACTTGAGAAACAAGTTAGACAGCAAAATCATTAAAGAAAAAGAATGAAGAAACATTGGCTACTGCATATTATGAGCACAAGCAAGCCATTGCATACTTCTCTACCTGCAAAATCTACCAACACATATGTACCAACAATGCTCGTCAATGCGAGCTGGACATAATATCTGGGATTAAATCCTTTCCGTCTCTTGTGTGTTTTGCAGGCCTGAACTGGTTGAGGCAGATGGATGTTGACCGTATTCACTGCTCGGTCCACTGTACTCACTAGTGCCATGTTCTTGGCTTTCAAGTGCCAGCTTCCTGAACTTCTTTAGGTCTTCATTGTATTGACCGGCGTCATAGTTTAAACTCTCAAAGGAACCAAAAACTCTGCTGTGCCCCGGTGTGCCCCCCTCGTATAGATCCTCTAGAGAAATATGTCCTTCTAGAGCTCGAACAACCTGCTTAACACAATTTTATCATTGTTATGCCAAACAATTAGAAGTCAGCTTCAAAATCGTTTAAGAATGATAGATCACAATTTTCTTATAAACACATCTTTTGACTAGGTAAACTCACCTGGCTCATTCGAGGCCGGCGCCTGGCTGAATGGCGCACACATGTTGCGGCACATGCAGTCATTCGAGTCAGCTCTTCACGATCATAATTTGTCTGCAACCTTGGATCTAGAAGTCCACTAAAATTTCCAATTTCCAAAGCTTGGGAAAGTAAGGGCCTTGCCTATAATATACACAATAATTTAGTACATAGTTACAATTGGACAGTTTCTCTCATTCTTCACACACAAGTTCAATACAACATTTGGTATTGGAAACCAGTTATCTGGGACCAAGTTAGAAAGCTAATATGAACTAGATAACCAATAGATAAGAACCAATCCGATTTTTATTATGCAAGATACTTTCAACTTCAAAATTGGACTCAAGTGCAAGCATAGGGTGCGTTTGGTTTGCATTTTTATTTTCTATTTTCATTATTAATGTTGTTTTCAGGATTTTGTGAAGAAAAAAGAGAAAACAAGACACTGAAAATGAAAATACAAATCAAATGCACCCTAGTTTTCCAAGTTCCTAACCACCCTCAATTAATATGGTTTTTATCAAGATTGCCAATGTGACTGAGAAAAGGGGCAAAAAAGCATCCAAAATGAACAGATAAAAGGCTCAAGAGATGCATATAAAACACTGGAGACCCAGATATAGCAATCAACTTCACTCCTCTCACAAAGAGGATCGGACACAGGAAAGTTAGACACCTATATAAATACTATGTTTTCAAGTCTAAAGCTATGCAAATTATAATACTAACATATAAACATTCATGCAGTACAGTACACTACACACCCATTCAACCATGCTGTCATCTGTGAAAGATTCAGTTTTATCAACAGGTTTTCGACCGGTAATCAACTCCAAAAGCACAACACCATAGGAGAAAACATCTGACTTCTCTGTGAGTTTCCCACTAGCAGCATATTCAGGAGCCAGGTATCTGTTGAATGAATTTGGAAATTCACTGAGATAATTCTAGAACAGCAAATATAAAATGTAAAAGTAAAATCAACCTAACTTACGTCCAAATTAAGAAATATAAATATATAATACATAAATTAAAAACCCTCCTAACCAGATTCAAGAGAAAAGAATACAAATGGTGATGAATCATACCCAAAGGTTCCCATCACTCGAGTAGAGACATGGGTATCTGTGTCTGTTGAAAATTTGGCTAGTCCAAAATCTGCAACCTGAAGGGACGATAAGGGAATATCATATTATTACATACAAGATATGCTTGGATATGGAAGTGCCAAATGAGATGATGAACAAATTTGTAGTTCATTTAACTATTCAATTATTCATTATACTCCATTTTAAGTCCCTTCTACTTAGGGAAATTTTGAGGTCTAAGGAAGACGGAAGCTTCCATCTTTTCCTATTGCAGAAACCATTTTAAAGAGGGAGTGGGATATAGTTTCCAGTTAATCCGCCTGCTCCTCTTGTTCACCATTAAAAGGAGAGGACCTTTGATCCATTGGCTTTGTTTGCATCCTATATCATACATAGCTTTATAAATCATAAATATGTTATGTTGTCATTAGAAGAACAAGTATAGCATGCCTCAATGGCACAGGCAAATGAACAAGAAAACAAGGTTTCTTTAATTTTAAAACATTAATTAAGAATTTGAATTTCCATTTATATGTCAAGGAATGCAGTTCAAAGGTTATAAAGTTTACCTTTGCCTCAAAACTATCATCAATAAGGATGTTAGATGCTTTAATGTCCCGATGTATGATTTTAGGGTGACCTAAAAAGATATTAGAATGATAGAAGTAAATTTTGAAGTTAGTATCACGAACAAATAATTTTTGCCAGATTTTAAGCAGAAACTTATTTTCCAAGTAAGGTAAACTCACAATCCTCATGCAGGTATGCCAATCCCTTTGCAGCTCCAACTGCAATCTTCATCCTCGTTGACCAGTCCATAGTCGGTCTGTCCTTTGCTGGAATGATATTCATATAATACCAAAAATTATTAATAGTGACGTGCGAGTAAGTTTATCACACTTTAAACAAGACAGTGTAGTCCTAAACCTCAATTACCAATCCAATCTATTTAAACTCAACTCCACAATTTTTTAACCACAATTCTGCATACGAAAACAATTTTATTACACACAGAAGCTATACTACTCAAAATATGCGTACACTTGAAGTTCATCACATTTATTAGAGAATGATTGGAGTAAATCCTATCTATAGGAAGAAAAGGGAAATTGCATACCATATAGGTGAAAATTAAATTTTGTCCTTCATTCTACATTATCTATGTATGCATCATGCATCATTCTTCATAAATCAAAAGTGCTAATATATGTGGGGGGAAGAGGAGATAAAGATTTAACTTTGGAGCAATGAATGGAAAATATCTTACCATGCAAATGAAACTCAAGTGTTTTATTTGGCACAAACTCATAAACAAGCATCCTTTGGCCACCTGAGACGCAATATCCAACTAGGGAAACAAGATGCCTGTGATGGACACGGCTAATGACATCGACTTCTGCATGAAACTCACGCTCCCCCTGTTTACTCTCGGATTTCAGCTGCTTAACAGCAACAGTTTTTCCATTTGGAAGAACTCCTTTGTGGACATAGCCAAAACCACCTTGACCAAGAAGATTTGAGCCGGAGAACCCTTCTGTTGCCATTGCTAACTCATCATATGTAAAAGTACTCTGAGATAGAGACAAGGACATGCCAGAAGACTGAGACATGTATGGCCGCTCAGACCCAATACCACTGCTGGTAGCTGAAGAATATGTGGGAAGACTACCAGCAGATGACGACTTTTGGTGATTTGCCACAACCCCAGGGGGTTTCGGAGGCAACCCTCCTTTACCATCTGTAGAAGGAGAAGGAGTACTTTGCCATTGCTGAGGTAAGCCACTACCCTGGTCAACTGAAGTAAATTCGCATCAATAATTAGTTCTACTGTGCTAATCAATAATCAATAATTCTATACAAACACAAAACCACATTTCATGCAAACTTTTTCTTTTGAATCTAAACTGTGAAAAACTAAACCTAAGTTACCCTACTATAAAGTTGAAGTTATCACAATACTACTCCCACCAGTTTCAAATAACTGTCCATTTAAACAAACCAGTACAATAAAAGTTCAATGTAGGTTTGATGTATCTGGATACAACAATAGTTTCTCAATCTAAGATGATATATTTGAGGAGCACAGATGTCAATCCACTTGAACTAACTATACATTCGGTCATTCAGTGAAAATTTAGGTCATCCAAACCATAAACTAGCAAAGAAAAGTAACAAGTAACCAATGCTGTATACGAGAAAATCACCAAACTTTCTGAATGCACCAGAACCAGCACAATTGACTAGGATTTTTCAGATTATTTATCATAATCAACAAATCTAAGTTACTCTTCTCTGATGCACTAAGGAAAACGACAATTGAAGTTGACACAAACTAGTGTATATTATTTTGACTAATATTTTTGGTTAAGAGAGAGAAAAAGGCCTCACCTTTTGGTTGAGGAGGAGCACCATAGTAGTTGCTCTTCTCAAAACCCTGATTCCTCTTCCTCTTCGCCCTCCTGTAGAAAAAGACGAAAATGCCCCCAATGATAAGCATCGCCGTCGAACCCAAAACCGCCCCTATTATGATTCCGGTCAATGTCCCCTTCGCCAACCCACCGGAATCCGCCGGAGTCAATGGCATAAACGGAGTAGAGTTCAACGAGGTAGGAGCGGAGGATACGAGCGCCGGCGACGGCGGGGAGGCGGTGACATTGGTCGTCGGGGTGGATG
>NC_029793.2:3652569-3658554 GCF_000816755.2 Arachis ipaensis | reverse complement strand
TAATAATAATAATAATAATAATAATAATAATAATAATAATAATAATAATAATAATAATAATAAAAAAGTTAAATTAGTCTAGTAGTTAGTTCATTAGACTATTTAAGTGAATGTAGAAAGTTCAAATCCCACCTTGTACATAAAAATTCATTAGCCAGTAACAAATCTTTAAATAGAATCTCAATCCGCCACAGATTAATCCTTAACCTACTCGATCAGGAATAATATTGATAACGATGACGCTGTTTAAATTATTTAAATCTGCTTAATTGCGCTCAGTGTTATTGAAAGCCACACAACCATTACTCTTCGGCCAATAACCCAATACCAAAAAGCACGAAAAGTTACATTCAAATATCGTTCTCCTTGCTATCATGAATCAATAATTCTTCCTGTCATAAACTGGAGATATCATACAATATCATGCTCTCTATATAATTACAGAAAGACCGTGCAATAATTGCCTTAATCAACAATCCTTAATACTCTCCAAGTCTAATATGATGCATAATCACAAAGTTAACCAAATAAATACAGAATCGTCCCTACATATCCTTGGTTCTTTTGAATCACAATGTTAGCCTTCCCAGTTAAGTAAATGTTAGTAGCATAAAAGTGTGAATCAAATTAAAGCTTACAAAATAATTCAGCATTCATACTTGAGAAACAAGTTAGACAGCAAAATCATTAAAGAAAAAGAATGAAGAAACATTGGCTACTGCATATTATGAGCACAAGCAAGCCATTGCATACTTCTCTACCTGCAAAATCTACCAACACATATGTACCAACAATGCTCGTCAATGCGAGCTGGACATAATATCTGGGATTAAATCCTTTCCGTCTCTTGTGTGTTTTGCAGGCCTGAACTGGTTGAGGCAGATGGATGTTGACCGTATTCACTGCTCGGTCCACTGTACTCACTAGTGCCATGTTCTTGGCTTTCAAGTGCCAGCTTCCTGAACTTCTTTAGGTCTTCATTGTATTGACCGGCGTCATAGTTTAAACTCTCAAAGGAACCAAAAACTCTGCTGTGCCCCGGTGTGCCCCCCTCGTATAGATCCTCTAGAGAAATATGTCCTTCTAGAGCTCGAACAACCTGCTTAACACAATTTTATCATTGTTATGCCAAACAATTAGAAGTCAGCTTCAAAATCGTTTAAGAATGATAGATCACAATTTTCTTATAAACACATCTTTTGACTAGGTAAACTCACCTGGCTCATTCGAGGCCGGCGCCTGGCTGAATGGCGCACACATGTTGCGGCACATGCAGTCATTCGAGTCAGCTCTTCACGATCATAATTTGTCTGCAACCTTGGATCTAGAAGTCCACTAAAATTTCCAATTTCCAAAGCTTGGGAAAGTAAGGGCCTTGCCTATAATATACACAATAATTTAGTACATAGTTACAATTGGACAGTTTCTCTCATTCTTCACACACAAGTTCAATACAACATTTGGTATTGGAAACCAGTTATCTGGGACCAAGTTAGAAAGCTAATATGAACTAGATAACCAATAGATAAGAACCAATCCGATTTTTATTATGCAAGATACTTTCAACTTCAAAATTGGACTCAAGTGCAAGCATAGGGTGCGTTTGGTTTGCATTTTTATTTTCTATTTTCATTATTAATGTTGTTTTCAGGATTTTGTGAAGAAAAAAGAGAAAACAAGACACTGAAAATGAAAATACAAATCAAATGCACCCTAGTTTTCCAAGTTCCTAACCACCCTCAATTAATATGGTTTTTATCAAGATTGCCAATGTGACTGAGAAAAGGGGCAAAAAAGCATCCAAAATGAACAGATAAAAGGCTCAAGAGATGCATATAAAACACTGGAGACCCAGATATAGCAATCAACTTCACTCCTCTCACAAAGAGGATCGGACACAGGAAAGTTAGACACCTATATAAATACTATGTTTTCAAGTCTAAAGCTATGCAAATTATAATACTAACATATAAACATTCATGCAGTACAGTACACTACACACCCATTCAACCATGCTGTCATCTGTGAAAGATTCAGTTTTATCAACAGGTTTTCGACCGGTAATCAACTCCAAAAGCACAACACCATAGGAGAAAACATCTGACTTCTCTGTGAGTTTCCCACTAGCAGCATATTCAGGAGCCAGGTATCTGTTGAATGAATTTGGAAATTCACTGAGATAATTCTAGAACAGCAAATATAAAATGTAAAAGTAAAATCAACCTAACTTACGTCCAAATTAAGAAATATAAATATATAATACATAAATTAAAAACCCTCCTAACCAGATTCAAGAGAAAAGAATACAAATGGTGATGAATCATACCCAAAGGTTCCCATCACTCGAGTAGAGACATGGGTATCTGTGTCTGTTGAAAATTTGGCTAGTCCAAAATCTGCAACCTGAAGGGACGATAAGGGAATATCATATTATTACATACAAGATATGCTTGGATATGGAAGTGCCAAATGAGATGATGAACAAATTTGTAGTTCATTTAACTATTCAATTATTCATTATACTCCATTTTAAGTCCCTTCTACTTAGGGAAATTTTGAGGTCTAAGGAAGACGGAAGCTTCCATCTTTTCCTATTGCAGAAACCATTTTAAAGAGGGAGTGGGATATAGTTTCCAGTTAATCCGCCTGCTCCTCTTGTTCACCATTAAAAGGAGAGGACCTTTGATCCATTGGCTTTGTTTGCATCCTATATCATACATAGCTTTATAAATCATAAATATGTTATGTTGTCATTAGAAGAACAAGTATAGCATGCCTCAATGGCACAGGCAAATGAACAAGAAAACAAGGTTTCTTTAATTTTAAAACATTAATTAAGAATTTGAATTTCCATTTATATGTCAAGGAATGCAGTTCAAAGGTTATAAAGTTTACCTTTGCCTCAAAACTATCATCAATAAGGATGTTAGATGCTTTAATGTCCCGATGTATGATTTTAGGGTGACCTAAAAAGATATTAGAATGATAGAAGTAAATTTTGAAGTTAGTATCACGAACAAATAATTTTTGCCAGATTTTAAGCAGAAACTTATTTTCCAAGTAAGGTAAACTCACAATCCTCATGCAGGTATGCCAATCCCTTTGCAGCTCCAACTGCAATCTTCATCCTCGTTGACCAGTCCATAGTCGGTCTGTCCTTTGCTGGAATGATATTCATATAATACCAAAAATTATTAATAGTGACGTGCGAGTAAGTTTATCACACTTTAAACAAGACAGTGTAGTCCTAAACCTCAATTACCAATCCAATCTATTTAAACTCAACTCCACAATTTTTTAACCACAATTCTGCATACGAAAACAATTTTATTACACACAGAAGCTATACTACTCAAAATATGCGTACACTTGAAGTTCATCACATTTATTAGAGAATGATTGGAGTAAATCCTATCTATAGGAAGAAAAGGGAAATTGCATACCATATAGGTGAAAATTAAATTTTGTCCTTCATTCTACATTATCTATGTATGCATCATGCATCATTCTTCATAAATCAAAAGTGCTAATATATGTGGGGGGAAGAGGAGATAAAGATTTAACTTTGGAGCAATGAATGGAAAATATCTTACCATGCAAATGAAACTCAAGTGTTTTATTTGGCACAAACTCATAAACAAGCATCCTTTGGCCACCTGAGACGCAATATCCAACTAGGGAAACAAGATGCCTGTGATGGACACGGCTAATGACATCGACTTCTGCATGAAACTCACGCTCCCCCTGTTTACTCTCGGATTTCAGCTGCTTAACAGCAACAGTTTTTCCATTTGGAAGAACTCCTTTGTGGACATAGCCAAAACCACCTTGACCAAGAAGATTTGAGCCGGAGAACCCTTCTGTTGCCATTGCTAACTCATCATATGTAAAAGTACTCTGAGATAGAGACAAGGACATGCCAGAAGACTGAGACATGTATGGCCGCTCAGACCCAATACCACTGCTGGTAGCTGAAGAATATGTGGGAAGACTACCAGCAGATGACGACTTTTGGTGATTTGCCACAACCCCAGGGGGTTTCGGAGGCAACCCTCCTTTACCATCTGTAGAAGGAGAAGGAGTACTTTGCCATTGCTGAGGTAAGCCACTACCCTGGTCAACTGAAGTAAATTCGCATCAATAATTAGTTCTACTGTGCTAATCAATAATCAATAATTCTATACAAACACAAAACCACATTTCATGCAAACTTTTTCTTTTGAATCTAAACTGTGAAAAACTAAACCTAAGTTACCCTACTATAAAGTTGAAGTTATCACAATACTACTCCCACCAGTTTCAAATAACTGTCCATTTAAACAAACCAGTACAATAAAAGTTCAATGTAGGTTTGATGTATCTGGATACAACAATAGTTTCTCAATCTAAGATGATATATTTGAGGAGCACAGATGTCAATCCACTTGAACTAACTATACATTCGGTCATTCAGTGAAAATTTAGGTCATCCAAACCATAAACTAGCAAAGAAAAGTAACAAGTAACCAATGCTGTATACGAGAAAATCACCAAACTTTCTGAATGCACCAGAACCAGCACAATTGACTAGGATTTTTCAGATTATTTATCATAATCAACAAATCTAAGTTACTCTTCTCTGATGCACTAAGGAAAACGACAATTGAAGTTGACACAAACTAGTGTATATTATTTTGACTAATATTTTTGGTTAAGAGAGAGAAAAAGGCCTCACCTTTTGGTTGAGGAGGAGCACCATAGTAGTTGCTCTTCTCAAAACCCTGATTCCTCTTCCTCTTCGCCCTCCTGTAGAAAAAGACGAAAATGCCCCCAATGATAAGCATCGCCGTCGAACCCAAAATTATGATTCCTATGATTCCGGTCAATGTCCCCTTCGCCAACCCACCGGAATCCGCCGGAGTCAATGGCATAAACGGAGTAGAGTTCAACGCGGAGGATACGAAAAAAAAAGATTTAAGATTTTGAAAGTGTTCAAAAAGAAAAAGAAGAAACAGTAGGGATAAAAAGAAAGTGTGAGAAAGTGAAAGGAAGAAAAAAAAGGGTAAGAAAGAGATTGGGAATTGGGATTCAGGAGAATGGAGAAAACAAATTTTAGAAAGATGAAGTAAACCAAAAAAAAAAAGATTTTGAAAGTGTTCAAAAAGAAAAAGAAGAAACAGTAGGGATAAAAAGAAAGTGTGAGAAAGTGAAAGGAAGAAAAAAAAGGGTAAGAAAGAGATTGGGAATTGGGATTCAGGAGAATGGAGAAAAAAGGAAACAAATTTTAGTTCACGAAATTATGATAATCACATCACATGGGAATGGGGATTGGATTTGAGAGAGAGAGAGGTTTTGGAAGGTGGTGAATGATGATGGTGTTGGGTGGACCCTATTATGAATGTGATGTTTCGTTCTTACTACTACGTTGTTGTTACTGAGTCACTGACTCGGCGTTGAGTGAGTGATTGACTCGGTCGCTGCAATTTAAGGACAGTGGGAACACCGGAGCAATGTTCTGCGTACGGAAGATTCTTCTGCGGCTTCAACTGTTTCGAGGATTCAATCTTGTCTTGTAAGAAAAATAAAAATAAAACTTTTTTTTAATTCAAATAGAATTTGTGACTTATTTTCTTTCACATGTATGATATTCTGTTGAGTTATTGTGTTTACGTACACATTTTAAACATAATATTTATTTATTGTGTTTACGTATCGAACACATTTTAAACACAATATTTATTGACATTTTTTTAACATGTGTATTTATTATATCTAATCGTATTTTAATAAAAAAAAAATTTCTTTAAATATGTTTGAAATACTTAAATATCATCACGTGTCAACATATCCAATCTTATTCTTAATATGTATTTTTAAAATAAATTTAAAAATAGTATATATTATTATTTATTAAAATATTATTATAATTTATCAAAAAAATATTTTATATATATATATATATATATATATATATATATATATATATTCTTTGTGTCTTATAAAATT
>NC_029793.2:3648882-3651611 GCF_000816755.2 Arachis ipaensis | reverse complement strand
AAACCAATTAATAATATAATATATTATTTTTTCATATTTGATTTAATTCGGTGATTGAAATTTGAAAACAGATAGTAAATTGTAACAATTTGTATTTTGTAGTACTAGTAGCATAAATACGGCGTCAAATTGATGTCATTATGGTTGAGGAGGAGTTAAATCGCAAAAATGATTATTGCATCAGCATTAATATAGGGTCAACTCTCCATGTAATTGGTAATAGCGGATTAGTCCTTCGTACTTTTATTTTTTTATATGACTATATACTAAAATGGGGTTTTTTACTTAAATAAATTGTATGGGAGTTAAAATTACCTGATTCTCCTGAAACGGATTCTGCAACGTGAATCCCCTCTTGGTATTATTATATAAATCGTCCTAGGCTGCATAGGGTTATATAAAACGTGAATCATCTTAGCCTAGGACGATTTATGCATGAACATGTTAAGCAAATCAATTGTAAATCGTGGCAGGGTCTCCAGGATTGGAAGAAGAGCATAAATCGTCCCAGGGTGGTAGGTTTTACGTGTTAATGGGCTAACTCTCACTGGGTTGCCACGATTTATGCATTATTGGGACCCTATTCAGCCTGGCACGATTTATGTTTGTGTTCGTAACACTAACTGGGTTGGGACGATTTATGCCCAAGTTGTAAGAACCATAGAAGTCAAAACCGAATCGGTGATCGAACCGTTCACGTAACCGGGTTAATGGTTCAACCGGCAGGTAACCAGTTGAACCGATTGACTCGATCCTATGTAATTAAAAAATAAAATATATAAAAAATTTTAAAATTAAAATTTAAAATACATATTTTCACTATTAACCCAGCTTCAACATTTTTAAAAAAATTTGAAACTCAAGCGGTTCGATCGAACCGGTCTCACCGAGTGATATCGATTTAAACCAATTCACTCCGGTCCAGTCCGATCCTGCTAACAATAGTAACAACAGCGAATTTTTGGGGATTCGGCCATCAGAACCATCCCCCTATCATGAGCGAATTCCATAATCTATTAAGAACCCTGATTTCTAACGTCTTATACTAAACCAAAAACTAACTAAATCACTAACATGGTATCAGGCAACGTCTTAATTAAAAAATATTCTAAGATGCATATTCACCCTATACAATATCATCCAACATACTATATCATCCAACATATAAATGTACTTAACATACTCATGGCCTTGACTCAACAACATTACAAAATTCAAAAACATACCTTTTGATCAATAAATCCGGCAACATGCGCAATGCCGTTCAGGCGGTACATATCTCCTTGGTTTGCGGCCATTATCACCACCGGACAGATTACTTCCTCCACCAGCCGGTCACCGGCGGCCCACTGCCACCACCACCTGCGCCACTCAGGCGCCTCTGCCCACCAGCAGTTGCACCTCCGCCGCGGGCTGGTCCCCACACCCGAAACACTTCTCTCCCCAAACTTCCTCTCCGGTCAAAATGGTGAGTGAATTGGTTTAAATCAATATCACTCGGTGAGACCGGTTCGACCGAACCGCTTGAGTTTCAATTTTTTTTTTTAAATGTTGAAGTTGGGTTAATAGTGAAAATATGTATTTTAAATTTTAATTTTAAATTTTTTTATATATTTTATTTTTTAATTACATAGGATCGGGTCAATCGGTTCAACTGGTTACCTGCCGGTTGAACCATTAATCCAGTTACGTGAACGGTTCGATCACCGGTTCGGTTCTGACTTCTATGGTTCTTACAACTTGGGCATAAATCGTCCCAGCCCAGTTAGTGTTACGAACACAAACATAAATCGTACCAGGCTGAATAGGGTTCCAATAATGCATAAATCATGGCAGGCCAGTGAGAGTTAGCCCATTAACACGTGAAATCTACCACCCTGGGACGATTTATGCTCTTCTTCTAACCCTGGAGACCCTGCCACGATTTATGTTTGATTTGCCTAACATGTTCATGCATAAATCGTCCTAGGCTGAGATGATTCACGTTTTATGTAACCCTATGCAGCCTAGGACGATTTATATAATAATACCAAGAGGAGATTCACGTTGCAGAATTCGTTTCAGGGGAATCAGGTAATTTTGACTCCCATACAATTTATTTAAGTAAAAAACCCTACTAAAATGTAAGTTTATTTTATATAATTAACTAATTTAATAGTTAGAGTAGAGTATCGTTTTTGTCTCTAATGTTTGGGGTAAATTTTATTTGTGTCCCTAACGTTTAAATCGTCCTATTTGTATCCTTAATGTTTGTAAAAGTGATTCAATGTTATCCTGCCCGTCAATTACATATCATGAGCGCTTTAGTTTGAGTTTTAAAAATATCTTCTTGAAATTATAATACAAATGTTTTGGATAGAATTGATGATCTACTCCAAAAAATAGCTCATTAAATGTTGAAACTAATTCTTATAACATTTATATAATTCACTTTTCTAGGGACATAAATGAATCTAAACACAAATAGTGGGTATAATATTAAAATCGAACACATCTAAGTGAGACCTAATTGAGAATGAAAAATATAATATAATTTGTTAGTATAATTGATAGTAGGATAACATTGAATCACTTTTATAAACGTTAAGGATACAAATAGGACGATTTAAACGTTAGGGATACAAATAAAATTTACCCCAAATATTAGGAACAAAAATAATATTTTACTCTAATAGTTAATTTTTAATATACATATAGTATAATTATCTAGAAAATGGCATTTTGGTTAG
>NC_029793.2:3645140-3648707 GCF_000816755.2 Arachis ipaensis | reverse complement strand
GAGAAATACTATTTAAAATTTTTTATAATAAAATAAAATTACGTGATTTACTAAAATACAAAAATTTCACGCATAAAAAGAATTAGTCTTTTAATAATACTATTAATTAATAGAGATATTACTCATGATTTTTTACCAAACACAGTGCATCAGATAAGTTCTTAAACATCTGGTGTCGTTTCAATCGCTTCTTCTTGCGTTTTGGTTTTCCTTTCCGAGCGCATGCATGCTGTAGGAATCCTCTTTTAGCGGGAAGATATATATAAATATTAAATATAAAAATGAAAAGTAACGAAAAAGAAGGAAAGTGTGCAAAGGAAAAGAGAGAGTGCAAGACAACGTTGACAGCACGTGCTCCGTGTATATGCATCTTAGAATCTTAGAACTTATATAGAAGATTCGCTTTATTTTTTAATTTTATTTTGTCTCCCTTCTTCTATTTATTTATTATTTTTTATAAAAGAACAAACAGGTTTGGGACCTTTTCATCCCGGAACATTTTTATTTTGATATAAGTGCTACATAATATTTATTGAATTTTTTTTGTTTTCTACGGTATCTCTCACCCCGACAGGCCAAGAACTCATCTACCATCAATAAATTACTGCATGTACAAAGTGAGATTCGAACCCCTAACACTTGCTTAAATGAACTAGTGAACTAACCATTAGACAAATCAAACTTGGTTATATTGAATTTATTCTCTAACTTAAAAACTTTTTTATTTTACAAAATATAATTTCCAAACAGCATACATTGTTTTTGGACCTGCACAGCAAACTTATTTAAGCATTGGATTGATTTGATTGAGCCCAAAAACTTTTTGAATTATCATGGGCCAGGTTTAGGTTCACCCCAAAATATTGGATCCAATTCCAAAAGTCAGGCCTAGTTTATAGATAGGGGAAAATATACTGACAAGTGACAATAATGTTTTTTTATTTTTATACATAAAAGAATTAAATATTATATCAGTTGTTATATATTTATATATAAATATATATTATTTAATTTATTTTTAATATATATTTTTTATTATAGTATATATTTTATATAAATAACTGATTTAATAACTGATTTTTTTATATAAAAAATATATTTGTAATATGATTGATGCATGTGAAGAGTATACTTGGAGATTTAACTAGTAGAAATAGCATAACTATTTTTTTTTTAAATTATAAAAAATGATAAAATTATAAGAGAGTCATCGAATGAAATTGAAAGTTTTTCCATCTTATAGTATATTTTACTTTTCATTTCATTTGAAGAATGATTCTTCTTCTTTTTCAATCACATTGAAATTTTCATACCTTCAACATTTATTATTATTTCTGGTTTTCAAAAAATATAGAAAAAAGAAAATGACTATCCTGGTTTTAAAATAATAATTAAAGAAGAAGAAGGCCATGGTTGAAATCAATTTGTGGACTAACCCAAACAAAAAAAGAGGGGAAAAAAAAAAAAGAAATCAATTTGTCGTGTGTCCAAAAGTTAATGGTGGAAAAGTATGATTGAAAGATATTGAATTTAATAATGAAATGGATAGCTCAGCTACTACTAAACTAATGATGAGTGATGACCTAGCATGTTAAAAATATAATCATTAGAAGCAATTAGATTGGTTTCTAGGGGACTCTTAATCATTTTGTTAAAATATTGATTAGTAGAAATTAACCTAGACAAAAGTGTTTATACCAACCTGCTGCTTTATTTGTTGACCAATGCTACACAATTAGAATCATGTGATGGCAGTTAGACTCAGGGTGTTTAACCATTTGAAAAAAGAAAAAAAAAAAACTTAATTATCTATGTGATTGAATTAAAAAATATTAACTATTTTTAGTATATGTAAATTGCAGCAGCTCATTTTGATTTATTTTTAACATGTAAGAGTTGCAATAATACATGATTTTACGTTGAGTTTAAAAAATGATTATAGAAAATTATATCATTAAAACTAATATTAGTTAAAACAGCTCTAACTAAAATCATTACGTTTTGATAAATTATTTGAGATAATTTACAATTTCTTCATTTAACTCTTCAACCCTATTGGTACTGGGTAATTGCATAATGTTATTTATTATAACTTTAATTATACTTTTCAAGTGTTTTTAAAATTTTATAACTACCATAAATACCTTAATCATAAACAATTAAACATTATAGAAGCCACATAATAATATTGTTATAAGAAAGATTTAACAAAAGATTCGTAAGTAGTTATTTTGATTTTTTAATTATCGAATTTTAGTTAATAAAAAATGTTCACCCAATACTTTTATAATTTTTGTAGAATTTCAAGTAAACCGGATCAAATTAATTGACTTGAAAACTTATAGCTTCTTTACAAGACTTCAGCTACAAGAGATCTAGTTAATTTAACCCAACCCTAAAAGTTTTAAAAAACAAAACTACACTACGTTGTTAATTTTAAAGAGTATAATAAGACCAAAAACAAATTCAGTAAATCAAAGATTAATTTGTCTCAAATTTAGATTTTATCTAAAAATTTACTATTAAATAATAGATTACTATATATATAAATTGAAATTCAAATTTCAAACACTTGGTTAAGCGAAATTAACAAAGCACTCGACCACTAGAGCATCTCAATTTTAATTCTCAAATATTAATATAAGAGTAATTATCAAAATCAGTCCTCGAATATTTTAAAAACAGATATTTTAGTCACTAAAAAAGTTAATATACACATCAATCTCCCACGTTTTTTTCTGTTGGCTAAAACAGTCTCTATATCAATTTTGGGTGTGACTTACTAATAAAAAATACTGAGTTGGCACGTTAACTTTCATACGTGGTTGTTAAGTATCTCTGTGTACGAGGAGGACAAAATAATCCCTAAAAAGGCGTAGGGTTTCTCTATGAGGTCTTTAATTTGGGAGTACACATCTTGCGGACAGTGGCTTCTTTGGTAAGGAGACGGTTGTCAGAGATGAAGAAAACCAGCCTGATGATTTGTGCTTTGACATCTCATTGATGGCAATATAGATCAGGGTCTTACCAGATTTTAAGTTTACGACGACAACTTTAAACAATACAGACTGTAAATCTATGTTGAACACCGCAGATTAAGCAGGAGATGAGAGAATCAATACCAAATTACCAGTTTTGAAAAAAAACGATACCATTTCTTTTTATCCTTTTTGAATTGCCTTACGCGGCTGAAAAAGTTGAGAATTTAACAACTAGTCAGTTCGATTTCAAGGCTTAAGAAAGAACATACTTGAAAGAGAATGTGTTTTGGAGAGCAGAAGAAGAAAAAAAGCTATGGTTGAATAAGCAGATCACATTTCTTTCAATGTGACATTGCTAGAAATATTTAGTTGCCAAAAAAGTTAGATAATAAATTGTAAAAAGTGTGCGAAAGAAGATATATCTCTATAGACGAATTTTCTTTGACGTCAATATTTTAATTACCTCTAAGTAACATGTTAATTCAATATTTTTTGTTAGTGAATCACGCCAAAAATTAATTAAAAAATTATTTTAGCCGACGAAAAAACGATGAGAATTATATGTATATTATTATTTTTTTAAAAA
>NC_029793.2:3639337-3645034 GCF_000816755.2 Arachis ipaensis | reverse complement strand
GGTATGACTAAAGCACCTGCAATGGTCCAAGGATATATATTTATACTTCAAATCAAAAAGCCCCCAGCAAAGATTAAAAAAAACAGAAGAATCACACGTCAAATCTTGAGTGTGTGTGTGATTAGAAACTAGAAACTGCAGAGAGCCAAAGAGAAAAACTGACTCTCAGACACAATGAGAAAAATGAGAGAAAATTAAACGCACGCAATCACCACCTTCATAACCGTCAGCGTAACCATTTTCAAGCACAAGCAAAACCAATTTACCTAACGGTCATACCCATACCCTTACCATTACCCTTCTTTCTATTCATTCAAATCCCAATCCAATCCCCTTTTTTTCTATTCCCAAATTGTTTCCTTTATTGAGCTCCAATTCCTCATAAATCTTTTCTTTTTCATTTCATCGCGATCCCCAATAATTCATCTTACGGGAGCGCGAAATTCTTCGAAGAAGAAAAAAAATGAAGCTCCTTTGGTTCCTATTGATCTGAATTGGGGCTTTTCTTCTTCTTCTTTCTCTTTAACCCAGTTTTGTGGCGCGTTTGGGTATTGAGAAATTCGAGGAATGGCGAACCAGGTGACAGTGAGGGACCTCGCAGAAGAAGCCAAGAAGAGGATTGTCATCTTGCTCGTCTCTGTCGTTGGACTCTCCTATCTCATGTCCCGTGAGTTTTTTCACACTTCAATTTTTATCTCATCGCAAAAAATAAAAGAAAAAAATCGATTTTTATGTTGTTATAGTTCGTTTGGGTCCTCAATTGGTGTAGGGTGTGTTATATCAATTCGATTTTTTTAAATATATATCATTTATTTGAGCTGAAGTTAAACATTGAGATTGTTCATTTATTTGTGTATGCTTTTTGGATTATGTTGAATGGTTAGATTAGCCCCTCATTTAAGTTCAACAGCTTTCTTGATTGTTCCGCTAATGAAGTATTTTCATGCATATTATCACTACAATGCTGCCAGCTTTGCGAGAATGGTGGGTTCAAGGTGATATTGTTATGATACGACAGTTAGCATGTATTGCATTTTCATTTGGATTTAATTTCGATACATAGTAAGTCGGTTGATCATGTATTGCCATGTTATTAGAAATCTTTTACGTTTGCAATAACTACCCTCTAGTCACTTATACAATGGATTGCAATTGGTTGGTAGTGTCAGCTATATTAGCTGAAAATGTATCGAAATTAAGGGGGTATATAAGGTGACGCGGTTTGGGAAATATTTAATGGGAGTGGATTTGGAAGATTTGCAGTGGGTAAACTTCTGTTTGACTCCACTTCTCTAGGGTTGAGTTGATATTGTACTAGTATGGATATAGAGGTGGTATGACAAAATATTTTAAGAACAGAGGTATGTGTATGGCCTTATGGAATATTAAAGTAACGGCATGATAATATTATAAAGATTCTCATATTGTTCTACATCCACTGATTATGATGCTAATAAATGTTCTAACTCCAATAAATATGATGTTTATAAATGACGTAACTCCAGTTTATTCACTATAAGTCTATAACATAGTGTTTTGCTTTGCATAAACCGTTGAAATCCTCTGTCAGTTTTGCTGGTAGTATGATACCATACAAATTGACATAGGAATATAGTATTGAAGTCTGAAAAGTTGAAAGCAATTAGGATTAGCTCTCACTGTAGCAGTGAACCTAGAATGCAGTAAGTAGAAACTCAAGAATTTACCTAGTCACAACCTTATGCGTTAACATGGGAGACCCGAGACCCTTTATATATATATATATAAAATAGTTGGGTCAAACTGAAAAACCTTATAAACTTTTGAAATCCATATCATGCTACAACAGAATATAATTCTACCATTATTACCTTGAAAGTACCTTAAATAATGAACTGCCTAAAATATGTACTATGAAGATCTCACCAGTCTCATTAAATCCAGTATAATTTTACAAAATAAAATTCTTTCACCCTACCCCCATTCTAGACCCTGGATACCTTTACAATTTGATTTGTGCTGAAATTTATGGTTTGTTTCTTTGTGACATTTCCACATTATGCGTCTCTCGGTGCTTGATTCTGCTTAGGAGAGACAAGACAACGGATATATTGTGTTAAAATATTTAACACAAGCGGAAGCAGAATAAATTATAGTGCTGAGACTACATCATGCTTAATATGGGGATATGTGATGAATCTAGAAAGAAGTTGGGGTTGCACAAGGATTTCGCATTTCGTAAAACTGTAAAAGGGAGAGGCAACAATGCTAGTTTGATTTAGTTTTATTCAAAAGCTTTACATTTTTCTAAACTATGAATGAAAGCCTAAGGCAAAATGTTATAGCTCATTTAATGTCCCCAAATTATTTGATCATTTAGTGAAACCAAACCAGCCCTACAAGTTGAAAACTCCTGCTTGTGTTCATCTGTGGCTAGAAAATATTGTTGCTATCTACTTATGTCACACAACTTTATGTCCTTGCAGTTAGTTTAATTTTTTTTGCCTTTATTTCAGTGACAAGCTCCACAGTTTGGGTCAACTTGCCAGTTGCAGCCTCCTTGATCATCTTTCTCAGGTATTTATCATTAGATTTTGAAATGAAGAGAAAAACAGCAGCATACAACAATAAAGCAGGCTCCACCAATGTTCAGTCTTCAAAGAAGCCCGTTGAAAGTTCTAAAGTTGTTGCAAAATTTGAGTGGAGAAAAAAGGTGAATTCTCCAGTTGTTGAAGATGCAATTGATCACTTTACCCGGCATCTAGTTTCTGAGTGGGTGACGGATCTGTGGTACTCTCGCATAACACCAGACAAAGAGGCTCCCGAGGAGTTAGTACAACTAATAAATGGTGTTCTTGGGGAAATTTCAGGACGCATGAGAAATATAAATCTAATTGATCTCTTGATAAGGTTCTTAGTTTAAGTTTTTGCCTATGATTTTTTTTTTTTAAATTTGTTTAGGATTGCAGATTGATGGGTTGGGGAATTAATTTTTCTTTTGGGTTCAGGGATCTGATAAATCTCATTTGCACACACTTGGAGCTGTTTCGTGCTGCCAACTCAAAGATTCAAAAAATGCATAAAGGTCCATTGACAATTGAAAGTCGAGATATGGAACTAAAAATTGTATTGGCTTCTGAGAATAAATTGCATCCTGCTCTATTTTCTGCTGAAGCTGAGCATAAGGTTTTTTTTTTCCATGTTGATTTATGCACATTTACTGAATAATAATAATGATGATGAGAATATAGTTGTCATCCTTGGTCCATTATTTAGTTCTTGTATTTTCTAATTTGGGTTATATAATGCTGCATGTGTTTCCTAATGTGCAGGTTTTGCAGCATCTGATGAATGGCCTCATGTCTGTCACTTTCAAGTCCGAGGATCTGCAGTGTTCTTTCTTTCGATGTACTGTCAGGGAACTCCTTTCATGCACTGTCATGCGGCCTGTCCTAAACTTAGCCAATCCAAGGTTGATATATTTCTTCTTCTTCTTTACTTCATTTGTGACTTATGTTGTTCTCATTTATCCTGCTATCTGCTGGCAGATTTATTAATGAAAGAATTGAAAATGTAGTAATCAATAAGACCAAGATTAATCCGGGGGTTGCTGTAGCTCAAGATGCATCTCAGGCTAATGCAGATGAATTACAGACTTCGTCTGACCATTTCTCTGACTGTTTAGATCCTTCTGTTAGTGGTGTGGAGCTTGTGCAGTTGAAAAATGGTCCTCCCAAGAATGCAGGGTCATCTGCAAAAAATAAAGCATACGATAATACTAAAGATCCATTGCTTTCAGTTGATGCTCGGTCTTCTCGTTCATGGAGCTCATTGCCTGGAAATGCCCAAATTAATTTGGAACAAGGTATTCAACGCCATCGTTCTGGTGGAGAGTGGGGAGATATCTTAGATGTTATCTCTCGAAGAAAGACCGAAGCCCTTGCTCCAGAACATTTTGAAAACATGTGGACGAAAGGGAAAAATTACAACCAAAAGGATGATGAGAACCAGCCAATTGGCCGTCCACAGCTTCCTGTAGCAGGACAATCACGAAGGGTAGATCATATAAAGGCAAAATCTGGAACCCAAGGAAAAGGCACTAATTCAAAGATGATTCCACCTAAAGGAAGCCAAATTAATTCTGGATACAGCAGTCAGTTGACTGGTGAACATACACCCTTTCATTCAGGCAAGGATGGATCAGCTTCTTCTACAGTCCCTTCATATAAAGATGATGAGCATGAGCGCATCCATATGCAAGTTGGTGACTCCGGGAGCACTTCTTCTTATACTTCTGAAGATGATGATCCTAACACTGTCACTGGTCTTGATTCCCCTGTAACTAAGGTTTGGGATGGAAAGACTAATAGAAACCAGGCAGTTTCCTATGTTCATCACCCACTTGAAAATTTTGATAATCATGGTACCAAGAAGAGGAATAAAAGCCATTCTCGCTATCCTAAATTACGTAGAACCCGGTCTGGAAGTAAAAGGTCTAGATCAAGTGATCATGACCCAAATACATGGGAGGAAGTTGAGAGGACAAGCTTTTTGTCTGGAGATGGTCAAGATATACTTAGTGTTTCAAAACACACTAATTCTGATGATTCCAGTGATGATGCTGATACTGAAAGTTTGGGTAGAATTTATAGTGGAGCAGCAGCTTCATCTTCTGCATCCTCTATTTCAAAAGCAGAATCTTGTAGTTTGGTTGTTAATCCCCGTAAAAGCTCCTCAGCCATAGGTTCCTTTTTCAAGTTGAGATGTGAGGTACTTGTGGTGGTGCTTTGTGATTCCTTAAAAAAATAATTGATAAAGTTCATATATTATTATGCTTGTATCTGAAAATGAATGCTAATTTACTCCTGAAGGTCTTAGGTGCAAATATTGTGAAGAGTGGCTCAAAATCATTTGCTGTTTATTGCATATTGGTTACAGATGTAAATAACAACAGTTGGTCAATTAAAAGAAGGTGCAAAAGCTTCTACTGTCTTTCATTCAAGTTTTTAATACTATTTTCAATCTAATAGTCTTCACAGTATCTAGTTTTACTTATTTATTTCTTTCTTTAATTTGGCTGATGTTATTTCTTACTTTTAAGGTTTCGGCATTTTGAGGAGCTACATCGACGCCTGAAAGAGTTTCCTGAGTATAATCTTCATTTGCCTCCAAAACATTTTCTGTCAACAGGTTTAGATGTACCAGTCATTCTAGAGCGGTGTGAATGGCTGGATAAATATTTGAAGGTCATTTTTCCTCACCTTTGTTGTTATGTGTTTAATACTCACATTTCTTCGGTTTCTTCCACTATGCAATACTGTGCCATTAATTAATGAAAAAATTAGAGAAATTGTGGCCCTAGTGTCTGAATTAAATTAATACATTTTTTTGTGTAAATAATTATTTCTTTGGCAAATTAGTAGGTTTGCGTTATTAGTGAATTGGCTATTTTGTTAATTTATCAACTTCAATCCCGATTGTTACAAACCATATATGCTATTAAGTACTATTAAGTAAAGGCATCCATAGGACTTCATAAGATGCACACCTAACACGAGCATATTAGGCTTGAAGTACATATAATGTGCACAAGTGTATTTTTATTTCAACCTTGTTTACGAGAATAAGATTATCAAAGATCAAACTTTAGAGCACCAAGTCATAAATGCTTCGTAACCAGGTCATATCATCTCACATAAGGATAGGCTATTTGATAAA
>NC_029793.2:3638916-3639175 GCF_000816755.2 Arachis ipaensis | reverse complement strand
AATAATTATCTGGCTTTTTTACGTGATTCAACTGGAACTATGAACAATTTTGTTATAAGCTGGATATATGTACTTCTCTGTTATGTGAGGTACTACCTTTTGCATCTTTAGCTTTATTATGATGTTATTTTTTGTCATTGTTTAAAATTTTCATCAACTATGCCAATATTTTGCTGACTCTTGGATTTTGCCCTTCAGGAACTCGTGCAGCTACCAACAGTTTCTGAATCAATTGAAGTATGGGACTTTCTGAGTGTTG
>NC_029793.2:3628691-3637552 GCF_000816755.2 Arachis ipaensis | reverse complement strand
ATACCGCAGACATACATATTCACAAATTCATTTTCAATCACAGAAACGTTACCAGGTGATTCATGGTTGATGAAAATTATTAATATATATGATTTTTTTTACTCCTTCCTGTTGACATGTATTGCATTACTGTGTTTATGGAACTGTTCTAGTTGGACTCCATGCTAAGCCATCTGAGAAGACTAAAAGCTCTTCCAACTTCGCTGCACCTGCAAGTGACGTTTTTGCCACTCGAAGAGAAAATTATAGTGCTGACAGCAAAGAGGCTATTCTGCAAACAAGAAATAATGCTCCGGTTGATGGATTGAAATCAAAAGCAAATGGTGTGCCTCTTTCTCTACCAAAAAGGAATGCTCAGGAACCTATAAAGCCAGTTGACAAGTCTGGAAGCAATGCAGATATTATTCCATCAAAGACCATTTCTTCTCTCAATAACGTGCAGAAGACGGTGAAAAGAGATGGTTCAGAGGTGTCTGATGTGCAGCATGATACTTCTGATGGTTTTCCAACAGAGGTTATGTAAACAAAATCTGAATCTTTGGTTCTAGATTTACTTTTATTGCCTAATTTTAGGTGTAGATGAGCAATATAATATTTTGTTTTTCTTCTCATTGTATTAGTTAAAAGGGACATTCTTGTATTGGGTTGTTAATGTTGTTCTTAGATTATCATATGAATGTTGGCTTCTTCATTCTGAATCAATATACTTTTTACATGCAGTGGGTACCACCAAATTTGAGTGTACCAATATTGGATCTGGTTGATGTTATCTTCCAGCTTCAAGATGGCGGATGGATTAGGTAATTCGCAAAATCTTAGCTATTTTACCTTGAACATGTGATGTTTGATTTAAGTTCCGTTTGTTATGCTCATATATGCTTAAACATTTTCTGTGTGTACATTACAGGCGGAAGGCATTTTGGGTTGCTAAGCAAGTCTTACAACTAGGAATGGGTGATGCCTTTGATGATTGGTTGATAGAGAAAATCCAGCTTCTCCGAAAGGGATCAGTGGTTGCTTCTGGAGTCAGCCGAGTTGAACAGGTAATCTTCCAACCAGTTTGTTTTTCCCAACATATGTGAGGTTCTGCAAGCTATCCTAGTCATTTACATTTCTTTCAGTTTGTTGAAATACATGTTTCTGTTATGCATGATATAACCCTGATAGTCTTTCCGGAAATAAGAATTCAAATTTGTATGACGGGTAAATACTATGTGTCTCTGTACAACAATTAGAATAGTGTATGTACTGATGAGGTATTTTGGTTTCAACTGTAATAGATACTTTGGCCTGATGGAATATTCTTAACCAAGCACCCAAATAGACGACCACCACCATCTCCTGCTAAAACATCTGAGAGTTCACCTCCTGGCCAAAAACCTGCAGAAGTATCTCCGAGGATTACTGATGAGCAGCAAAAGGAGGCAGATCGACGTGCAAAGTTTGTATATGAGCTTATGATTGGTAATACCCGCTATACCATTCTCATTTGTCTTCATCATAGATATAATAATACTTCTGTCCATAATTCTATCAAAAAATGAAAGTCTTACTCCTGCCTTTTCTCTGCAGATCATGCACCACCAGCAATTGTAGGTCTTGTAGGTCGGAAGGAGTATGTACAGTGTGTTAGGGATCTATATTTTTTTCTTCAGGTAATGTCTGTCTAATATGTTAACGTTGTTCAAAGAAGCTTAATTGTGTTCACCTATTGATCATCCGGTGTGATGTGTCTACGCGATAATTGTTAGACCCTGTGCAAGAATCTGTGCAATATTTTGCTGTTTTGGGTGCATGACACATTATTTTGTGCAGTCATCTGTGTGCTTGAAGCAGCTGGCTTTTGACCTCCTTGAGCTGCTCCTGTTGCAAGCATTTCCAGAACTAGATGATGTATTCAAGAAAGTGCATGAAGAAAAGCATAGATTTGGGGAATTCATATCACCAAAGTGAATAGTATAATTTGGCATGAGGTCCGGAGACACAATTGTACATGGAGATATTATGCTTGTGCCTTGTTCTTTTCTTTTATTCTCCTGAAAAAAAGAAAAAAAAAAGGGTGAATTTTCTGGTGACCCTATTTGTCTTTGCAACCCCATCATCTATCTTTTTCTGCAAGTTGATGAGTTGAAGGCAATTTTCCCGTTCATAACTTCGGTTTTGTAATTAGTATTGGCGTCTTGAGGAAACAAAACTGTAAATTTTGAGAATAATGCAATCATTGTAAGGCTTTTTTTTCTTTCGGGCTTGAAATTTCTCAACGCAAGCTGCTGTCTGGTGACCGATGACAGGTATAAAGCACTTACACAGAAGATATAGCAGCATAGTTTAGTTATTATCTTCCCTCTCTATTGGTCACTCAGCTAAATACAATTATCTCTAATTCTCTATATTTATTACTTTTATAATAGGTGACCTGTTTAATTAGGGGTTTCCATGGCCCGTACTGAACAGGATTTAGTTAGTTCGGTTAATTCTAATACTTTATCAGGCCAATTTTAAAGATTCATTGCGACCCTAAACCAATCTGACTAATCTGATTTGTAAGTAGTTATAGAATTTCATAAGTTTTATATAACATCATTAAAATGTTAAAAACATAACTTCACCCAACCTAAAAATAATGAGTCAATTCGACAAAATCTTTTGGTTCCAGACTCTTGAATGCCCTATATTCAATACTGTAATTAAAAAAAAATTTCTTTAAAAATAGAGTAAACTACATTTACTTGGTAATATTACATACAACAGTTTATTGTTTGGGACTAAAATCTAAGTATATCTACCAAGAACATACCAAAGCCTAAACTCATTTATCAGTCCTTTTTTCTCTATGTAATACGATTGGATTTCATATATTAACTTGGTTGCTGTGCATTTGGACTTAAGTTTCTAACTTTCTATGCCTAGTGGCCTGAGCTTGTTACAACGAGGTTCTCATTTCTTATATTAATGCCTATGTTGGCTGCTTTAACTAGAGAAAAAACAAGTCAAGCAAAGTAACTAGTGCAGAGGAAAAATATTAGCAGCATAATAAAACTTCGAGACACATAGCTCCACCTGAAATAATTCAATTACACAAATATGCAAAGACATAACTACAAAATCTAATTATAGATTAGCCACATTCAACATCATTAGAGAATTTACATTATATGAATCCGCATTGAATCAATCAGTAAACTGATCAACACAGTGGAAAAGCGAGGCCTGTGGGAGAAACTACAATGCATGTGTAAGATCAAAGCAGATAAATCAACACAGCTTCACCATACTTCAGAGCAAAAATTTAGATGTAAAAAACTCTCATTAAACAAACAAAAAGTCTTACAGTATTGATATGTTGAAGAATTATAAAGGTAGAAGGAAATCAAAATTGATAAGTAATGTCTCAATGAACTTTGCCTCAATATATAAAATTATTGCAATCCTATAAATTGAGTAAAAGAAACAATCTTTGAAAGCCTTAGGCAGTAGCAGCAGCTCCCCTCTTCCTTGGTGCAGCTTCTGTGCCTGATCATAAGTAATAACAATAACCTTTAGAGTCACACATAAAATACAGTTTAATAAATACTAATAGCATGTCATAATTCCTCCCAAACTAATAATCATAATCATCAATGACAATAATAATGAACTGTTTAATGGAACAATAAAAATGGGAATTTAACAAACAAAAGAAAATGAGTACCTTCTCTGAAGCCACTCTTGAACCTGCGAGGGACGTGGCGCAAGTACCTCATCCTACCGGTTCCGGTGGTCTTTCTCCTAATGGCCTTCACACTCCAGTTATCTAAATCCCAAAATTTTAATTATTACAATTACAATATAAGTTGCAGACAAAAAAATTGAATTTTTATTTTAAAAAAAAAAAGTTGATACATTTTCTCTTGCGGGCAGCAGGGAAGGCGCAAGCGGAGCAGCGACTCTTCTGGAGATGGAAGCTGCGGCGGCCGCACCTCACACAGAGCGTGTGAGTCTTGTTCCTTCTCTTTCCGAAGCTCCCTGTTCCCTTCCCCTGCACTCACTCATTCAATTTTCCATTCAGATCCAAATTCACATATAGAGAGAGAGAGAGAGAAAGAGAGAGAGAGAAGAGAGTTACCATTGAAGCAGATGCAGAAGAAACCCTAACCCTAGAATGTGGCTGGAAGAGAAACGGCGAAAAGAAAGGTTGTTTCTTATATTAATATATGCGAGTTGACGATGACGACAATGAAGTGAATACTGCGAAATACAGTGTCAGTGTTGGTTAGTTTGGCATCAATTTTAGGGTTGAGGGTATTATGGTAACTATACACATGGTTCATATTGTCCATGGGCTTTTCTATGGGCTGGCGCTTCATCTGGCCCAACTCATTTATTTATAAGAGATAGAATGAACTATAAGAGCAGAAAACTACAGTCCAAAAAGGAAAAAAAAAAACGCTGATTACTTAATAATGAAACAATAGGCTTAACTCAACTGCTATTTGGTAAAAAAATTGCTAACTACACTATTATTGAAAAAAATAACAATTAACAATAATACCTATATCTATAAATAATATGATAAAAGACTTATAGAAATGAGCTTAGATATAGACATTACAAGTATTATCAGTTATCATCGAGAGTAAATTATTATTTTGTCTCCTAAAAAATTTAAATTTTAATAAAATATTCTTAAAAAAAGGGTAAAGTATACTTTTTGTTCCTGAAGTTTGACAAAAGTTTTAAAAATATCTCTAAGTTTTATTTTGTTTCAATTTTGTTCCAAAAGTTTTCGATTTGCATCAAATATACTCCTGACAGCTAATTTTTCAAAAAATTTAAGATCAATTCAACAACAATATCATAAGAACAACCCTCAACACAAGCAAATCAAGCATAATTTTCATGTATTATTGTTAGATTAGTCTTAAATTTTTTGAAAATTTAGCCGTTTAGGATATATTTGATGCAAATCGAAAACTTTTGGGACAAAATTGAAACAAAATAAAACTTAAAGATATTTTTAAAATTTTTGCCAAATTTCAGGGACAAAAAATATACTTTACCCTTAAAAAAATTATATTTTGACTCTCTAATGATAATCTCAGGTTGACAGAGTACACATTTTTTTCATAAATAGCAACTGATTTATATATTTGATTCAACTTTTTGTATGATTGAGAAAACACACACAAAAAATCAAGTAAAAGGTTAATCTTTAGAACTTTTTTCAATTTGTTTTTTAAATTTTCGCTATTCAAGTAAAAGAATTACCAAAAATTTCACTTACTGTAAAATCATTAAATTTAAAACATAAAAAAAAGATTTTTTTTTTTTACGCAGATTTGCAAAATATATATCTCATCAAAATCTGATTATTTATAATAATGATAAAATCACAAAATCTTTTGAGCTTGAAATCATTTTATCAAAAATTGAATCTTTTGAGCTCAAAATGGTAGTTTACTCTCTCGTTAAAATTCGTATCATAAAAACCTATATAGTGAAAGATGTCATACAAACCCAATGATGGAAAATGTTGTATTTATAATTAATTATTCTATATTCAATTTTTTTGTTTTGAGTTTAACTATCATAGATAAAATATTTCTAAAAGGAGAGAGAAATAAATTATGGTATTATGAGAGGTTATGAAAGTATGTAACACTTAATATTTATGAAAAGTTAACAAAACTATATATTAGTGAGTTTAATAACTACTATAACAAAATAACAATTAAATATTTAAATTAGTGAAACCTAATAGTATATATGGAAGGTCATAACATGAAGTTTGGAACCGCATGGCATGTATGAAAAGTTAGCGATGGTACACACCCGAATAAGAATAAGAACAATTTACATCTTCATTTACTTTTCATAAATATTAAATCATCCCTAGCTTTTATTTATTTAATTCTTATTGTTATCAAATTAAATAACTTTACTTTTGCATATATTTTATATAATGTGATAACATAATATAGAAAGAATCAAGTAAAAAAATGTCTAGTTAATTTTCTTAACAAAACCACCTTTTAAAGTCGCATACATAGAGATCAAGAATTATTCCCACTTTGCTTATTAAAAAGATGGCTAAGTCAATAACTCTAGCAAAGATTTCCTTACTTTTCCTTTCGATTTCTGGTTCATCATCCTTCATATCTCATACCTTTTTTTTTCTGTGGAGTATATATTCATGTTTTTGTTCTATTATTCATTGAAAACTTAATATATTATTCTAATTAAATCTAGCATATTGATCTTCTTTAACACTATGTTACGTTGTTGCATTATTTTGCAGTTGTTTCAAGGAGAAATGAAGTGGCTGAAGCAAAGACGTGTGTAGAAGTGTTGATTGAATCACATTGCATAATATCCAATGAACCTTGCATAAAGATATGCTTGGATCAATTTGGCCCCAAATCCTCTGGTCATTGTAGTTTCCCTCTTTGTGTATGCTCCTATGAATGTACTGAATATGATTAATTACTAGAATATACCTTAATTATGCCTACAACTATGCATTTGCAATTATGAATGGAGATGATAAGATATTTTCAAATAATTTTGATTGAAAGTGTTTGGGAGTAATGAAATTCTATCGAAGAAATTAAATAATAATTGCAAGTGGAATCTGAGTGGTTTTCTTTTCGTGTGTATCTGTGTGTACTTTGCATAATTCTTAGATATTATTTATAAACATTAGAGTACATATAAGAACTATTTAACATAAATACTAAATTTAGCATAATTTTTTTTGAAAGGTAAATAATAATAGAATAAATGAATAAAAATACACATAAAATTTTTTTGAGATTATAAAAAAACACACAACATAATTGAAATTTTGTGAATTATATGGTAAAGATGTAAGTTTAAATATCTTTCTTTTTATACGATGAAAGAGAGATTGAAAATATTAGGACCCACATTTTGAACATTAATAAAATAATAAAAAATAAGGTTTGGACAACTCCCAATCCTAGGTTACACACCTACACACATGATATCCTCCTTTTTTTGCTCAAATTTGCACTACATAAGGTTTGAACCCAAGACCTCTTTATAAAAAGGAGGAACTAATGCCACTTGAGCTAAGGCTCGTTGGCGGTGGAGTGTTTTTAATGTGCCTTAAATTGATCAAACTCTAATTTTACAATATTCTTTAGAAGTGCCAATAAAGATGAGAGATTAAAGTCATGTCTAAGTTTAAAGTTGGAAGAAAGTACTTTTATGGGAGAACAGCTTAAGTGACACTGGTGAATCATCAGCTGGAGCTACGTCAAAGAGAAAGAAGAAGAAGAAAAAAAAAAAAACTCTTTCAATGATAGCAAATGCTACCATAATATTGAGGTGCTCTTGTTAAAGTCGCAAATAGTGAGGAATTCAGAAAGATTATTTTTTTCGATTTCCTTTGTAAAAGGTATGTGTAAACTGAATTTGGTTTCAAACTATATATCTATTAGTAATCTTCTTTAATACTCTTGTCATGTTTTGTTCATCATCATCGAAGCAGAAACTTAAGCTAAGATGCTAGTATTTTGTCTATGTTGATGAAGTAAAAAATGAGTATAGAGACAAAAGCTATTTTGAATGCTAACTTATAATAGGACACAATACTATTTCAAGCGAGGGAATAGACTCATATGATGCAAGTATAAAAGTGATATTGGACCTGAATATACGCTAGGGTGAGAGTTGAAATTAGCAAGCTTAGAAAGTCGATAATTAAGATTGTATGGATAATTTTCACATCAAATACTCTTAATAATGATAAAGAGTGTCACTCTTTATTGGCCATATACACTAAACTAACGGAAACATTAGTTTTGTACTTTTGTTCATGATTAGTCATCTTTAATGTATACATTAACTTTAGATTCTGTTTATTTTTATTTTTAGTATAAGAAATTATTAGAATACCGACCAATTTTAATGATCACTAAAATTGATTGCTAAATTGATTAGTATTTTGTGTCTAAAAATTTTTCAGGAGTAATTTATCTATTTACTCATGATGATATGCCTAATTGTTAGAGAAATCCAAAGACACTAAAATGAATCAAATTACAAATGAAATAAATTATCGTTTATACTTATAAAATAAATTTATTTATAAAAACATAATTTTAATGTGATAACAGTAAAAAATAAGCTCCAATACATAATACTATTCCAATAATAATAAAATTATTCAAATTTTTTTAATTATTCTCTTTATTCAGTCTAATCTAACATAAAAATGTACCAAGTCTTAAATGTCAAAATACTATAAAAGATTTTAGAATAAACATTATAAGTCTTATAAATTATCATCAAGAGTAAACTAAATTGTGTGAAGGAAGTTGCTACGGGGATAATAGGGTGAAGAATGAAAAGAGTGAATTCTTTTAAGTGAAGGATGTGGTAATGTTGAACTGTGTGAATGGAGAGGATGTGGACACGATAAATGATGTGATGGTGGTTGGTGGAGTAGGTCACCAAGCTAAATAGTGTGAAGGTTGAGTTTTAATTTGATCAAATAGGTAATGAATCAAAGTTATAAGGAAGAGAAATATTATGTGTGTGTGGGTTAAGGTTACTGATTGGGTTAAAATTTTTGTGAAGGAGAAGGACATTTTATTGAAGACAATATTTTTGAAAATTGAAAATATTTTTGGCAACCAAAAGAAAAATATTTGATGCAAAAAATAAATAATGTATTGATAGGTGTTATGTTAATTTTGAGAATAAATTAAAATGAAAAAAAAAAAAATATATATATATATATATAATAACAATAATAATGATTAATAGATATATATTAAGTATAAAAAAATAGATAAAAGTACATAAAGAGTATAGATAATAAAAATTTATATTTTATAATATAAAAAAATTAAAAA
>NC_029793.2:3627310-3627644 GCF_000816755.2 Arachis ipaensis | reverse complement strand
CTCTTCATGATTATGGGTCTCTTTATAAGTGGAGTTGCTCATGCGTCAAGCAAATAGAATCTATTATTTCTGTTATTATATAACTGTGCAGGAGATTTTGGTTTTGATAAGATGTTAAGTGATTTGGAAGTAATAATATGAGGATGAGATGTAAGGTGAGAAGGATCAAGAAAGACGGAAAGAGTTAAATCAAGACAGGGAAGAGTTAATGTCCGATTTCTACTTTCTAGTTTTAGCCAAGTGGTATTAATGATTTTTTAATGGTTCTGATTTTATATCTTTTTATTTTTAAATTGATAATTATGTTATTTTCTTTTATATATATAAAATTTAA
>NC_029793.2:3623234-3626978 GCF_000816755.2 Arachis ipaensis | reverse complement strand
CAACTTCGAAGGGTATTACCCCTTATATACTATGTACTCCTTATGTACTCCTATTATATAAAAAATATTTGTTAAGTTATTATTCATATATATTCCTTATGTATTTCCACTGTATAAAAAAAATTACAAATAAAAAAATAATCTAGGTAATAAGGGGCTCTTCTGAAGAAAAAGAGTTCTATCCGGAATCCTCTTCCAACGAACAGGATAACGAGCAAGACGATAAGTCATATGAGGATCCAAAAAGACGGAGAGAGTTATTAAATCAAGACAGGAAAGAGCTTGATCTCCAACTTCCAGACCTGTTAATGTCTGATTCATTATTTCTGATTTTAGCCAAGTGGAGTAACCCCACTGTTGTTGATAGTGAGATTTTGATTCCGGAAAGAAATTGACAGATGTTCCGGTTCCATTTATTGGAATCAATGTCCATGACTTTCCAGATTTTGAGACACACTCTTACAGCATCATCTGATTGCACCTCCGTGCAGAGTGCTCTTACGAGGATCGCGTTGTGTTGAACATTATGACTATATTGATATTTCTCTGCTGTTGACTGTTATCATGATACAAAGAGTTTAGAAAAGAAACGAAGAATTATTTAGAAAAATATTATTTTTGTTATTCATATTTTTCATTTGTGATTACAAAGTTTTTACTTATATATAGATCAAGAGTACGCTAAGAGTACACTCGTTATAAAATAATATCCTAATAAATTACATTGATTTTTACAGATTTAAGCAAAGTGATTATGCTGATGCCAAATTAATTGTCACACTTCAAACTATGACAAGGTAATTGTTTTAAATATAACTATGTAATTCCTTTTTTTGTTAAACAAAATTTTGGCTGTTGTCCATGATTTTTTTTTAAACTTCAATTTCTGTAGAAACTTTTTTTTCTTTTGGTTTAAAAATATTTCAAGAGTTTAGCTAAAAAGTATATTAAGGGTAGTTGTTACATTTTCAAGTACTAAAACTTAATTTTATTTTAATAAATGTATTACAAACTTTAACGCTCTATTTGTCCATAAAGATTATTTTTTTCTGTCATCACCTTAACATTTAATATAACAAATTAATTGTGGGATCAGAATCAATCTTCTTGAGTTGTTTTTGTATTAAAATCTGAATAAATATGATAAATTACATGAACTATATACAAATGACATGAGATCCACAAAATTTATTAAATATTTTTTGTATTTTGGTTAACTTCAATAAATAAGTTAAACCATATAATTTGAAACTTCTTGAATTTGAAATTTGATCTTAGTAAGCTATTATGACTGGAGCTGCTGCAGTAGCACTAGAAGTCTTTTTTTTTTAAGGTGGTTATTAATGTGTTGATGTCCAAGAGGTAAATACATGATTTTTGTTCTACAATGTTGCTAATTTATTAAGGTTGTTATTATTTTGAAAATCTAAAAGTTTCTCCAATAATTTCTCTTGTACTAATCTAAAAATTCTTATTTTTTTTAAATTATAAAAAAACAATAACGAACTTGCATATCAAGTTAAAGAGAAAAAACAATAAAACCATGACACTACTGAATAAAACAAATAAATAAATAAAAAGGGAAAAAGAATCAAGTCAATCAATAAGAGCATGAATGGGCATACCTTAAATTCCACAGCTCAAAATGAACCTTCACCCGTAATTTGAAACGTTGGGGTTCTGGACCTAGTAATTGAATCTGTGAGCAACTTCAAGTAATTGGCCATGAGCCTCTTCCAATGCCCTTGCTGATCAAACTTGCACCTTCATTTTTCAGTTCATTCTCAAATCATTAAATTGCACAATCTTCTTGGAGTTTAATTTAAAAGTATTGAAACTTGTTTTGGTGCAATGATACTTGTTCCGTGTCTAAATAAGTATAGATCAAAAGCAAGAAGAACAGAGTTTACTCCAATAATCAATGTCACAAAATTGTTTTCCTATGTCCACAGGGAAAGGTTTAAATTAAAGCGAATTAAAAAAATATATCCATCTCATGACAGAGATTATATGAGAGAAGCAAAACAGTACATTTATTATTTGTATAAAAAAAATAAAAATACATAAAAGAGTGATATTTTAGCACTCATATTACAATTAAAAAAAAAAATAGTTAGTCACTTGTATAGTTGTATAGGAACCAAGTGAGAGAATGTACCACACCAACTTAAAAATCTTAAGGCACTAAATACATGAATATCTCATCCCATAAACTCTTATACCTTATTTCATCCAATATAAGACTAAATATCCCTCAGACTTGCTACTTAACAATACTCATCCAATAAAGAAAGCAAAACTGAATGGTGAATTATATTTTGAGACGAAATTGAAGAATACTACAAACTAAATCAAGAAGTTATAATTATTTGTTAAAAAGATAGTTGAAGACTACCCTTTTCCTGATAAAGCTTTGATGCAAATATTTCGTGAGTCGACTTAGGAAATATATTGCAAGCAAACAATATTGAATATAATGCATGGCACAATTAAGATAAATCTAGTGCCTTGTAAGATCTCAATAAAATGGCTATTTCTTGCAATTGCAACCATGAAACTCAGAACAATAAACAATTGTGAATGATAAATAATTAACCCAGAGAGAGAGAGAGAGAGAGTGAATGAAGAAACTTCTTCATATCAAGCTCCATCAATCACCAAACCCAACAGCAACACAGATTACAATTTAACTAAGCCAGTTAATACCCCTTTTTTTTCAATTTCAAAACAGCAACCTTATGGTGCAACCTTTGGGACAACACCCCAACCTTCCTGCACGATACAAAGAAAGCATTCGACATCACATGTAATCACCAATAACAACAACATAATACTGTGATAACAGCATATAACATTAAAGTTGTAGAGCCTTCAAAAAGTAAAAACACCTAATGAAAACAACCCAAAGCATATGAAAGCAAGGCAGCAAAACAAATCCCCTTGCAACAATAAGATCAGAACAGAATTCAAGTCAAAATACCTTTTTTCAACAACACCTGATTTGAAAAGAGGGGCAGAACGCATATGAAGAAATTGAAAATATCAGAAGAAAAGTGTTGAGAAGCAATGAATAAAAAATACAGAAGTAAAGGATAGAATGCCACATCAGCATTCCAATACTGGATTTTAAGATACTATAGATAGAAGATAGATATAGATATAGATATAGACAGACTATATATATATATATATATATATGAAGATAAGAGAGAATGAATGATTTTGAATTTAAAATTCAAAAATTCCTGTCTAATATCCGATATAATATGTACATCAAATCCAGTAATAGTCAAATATAACACTTGTCCACAGAATACATAATCTCAATTTGCAGCCTCTCGATTTGCAGCCTCAATCTTTCTGTTGGTCAATCTGACAATGTCAGCAGCAGAAGTATCAACATAATCATAACATTCAACAAAGCGTGATCCTTGGAAGAGCACCGTGCTTGGAAGAACACTCGGAAGTGCAATCCGGTAATCATTAGTGATTTTCTTGATGGCTGACTGACCTTTACTCCCAAAAATGGAACATCTACTAATTTCTTGGTCATCTTAGACTTGGTTTGGTTAAACTTTTATTTTTTAAAAATAGCTTGTGAAAACTGTCTTTTAAAAGACTAACTTTTTAGCTGCAGCACTTGTATTTGGTAAAATTAAATTAAAAATGACTTTTAATAAATACAAATACCACAATTGTATTTGGTAAAACAACTTTTAAAACTTATAAATATTATAATAAACA
>NC_029793.2:3621016-3622857 GCF_000816755.2 Arachis ipaensis | reverse complement strand
CTTATTTTTTAAATTTAAAATTTTATATAAGTATCATAAAAATTTATTTTATCCTAACATCATCACTAAAAATACTAAATTACTTAACTCAAATTTTAGAGACTAATAGTTTAAATATTTATTTGATTGTACTAATATAAATAGAGTTATCATTAGTGAATAATAAAATTTGTATGTAATTCAATGTTAGTATTGTATACGTCCATTACCCACCTATATATATTGGCTTACCTTTACAAATCACAAAAAATAGGACATATATTTCAAATAAACTACTCTTATGATTATATATCTATATTTACATATGTATATACATGTTATTATAATTTTGACTAATGTTCCTACAAAAAAAATTTTATGATTGGTTTTCAAAAACTAAGTCAACCTCTTCACATTTCAAAAAAAAGATAAAAAACAAATAAACATAATAGATCTACTAAAAAATACAAAAACAACGCACAAAAAAATAATATAAATAGATAGAAGTTCATACATAATATGTGATAGAGATGTATTTGTGTTGAAATTTGTGAAGATTAGGTTAAAAAATAAAAAATATATGAAGACCTTGTTAGAATTTGTGAAGGTTGTTGAAATTTGTGAAGATTAGGTTGAAAAATAAAAAATATATGAAGACCTGGTTAGAATTTGTGAAGGTTAGGATGAGAAGTTAGAAACATATGAAGATTTCAATGGCAATATGATGAGGAGTGTTAGGGGCCATTAACTTTTGTGATTTGTAGCCATCAAATAGCCATCAATGATAATTTTAATGGTGTTAAATTGGTGTGAAATTTCATCCAATGGCTCACTTTTTTTTGCTGGTTACATGCTGGCCAAAATTTAATAAAATTGCTCACCCCTAAACTTTTCCCAATATAATAACAAAAAAATATATGCGGGAAAAATAATTACAAAAGATTAAACATGATTCAATCGCCAGAGCTACTGTTAGCTAGGGTCTTTTTTAGGGGGAAAAGCTTTCTTTGAGCCCGAGCTTCATTTTTCTGTTCACACGGGGCTCTTTTAGATTTATTCTCGTTTGTCTTGAGGTATTGAGACAGAGAGACTGAGACTCAGTATTATGTTTGTTGGTTTAGAGACTGGTACTAAAATTTCTGTCTCTATCCTTAGAATTTCAATATTTCAGTACCTCCAAAAAAGTAGGGACACAAGGGATTAAAATTTTTTAAAGATGGAGACTGAAACTTTAATAACATTCTATATCTAAAATATCCTCATTTCAATTAATTAATTCCAGTTTTATCTTTTATACAAATTAAATTAGAATTTCATTCTTATTTTAATTTCTGTCTCCTACTTTATACCAAACAGATTACTGAGATTTATTTTAATCCCTATGTGTTAGTATTTGTCTTTCGGTCTCTGTTTCTCCACTGTCATGATTCAGTTCAAAACGGTTTTTTTTTTTTTACTTTCTTTTTTTATAAAATAAAATCGCATAAAAGATCAAGAAGCTTCTTGATCACCACGATCACAGAGAACACTAGAAGTTGAAAAACACAAAGAAATGCACTGATCACATGCTACACGTAAGGAAAGAGACTTGAAAAGTCGTTACCTTAATTTGTTGTGTGGCAAAAGAATGTGTTGAAATGCAGTGACAGAGAGACCAGAAAATGTGAAAGTGAAGTGTTAATAAAATAAATAAATCTTCTATCTATCCGTCTATCTATCATCTATTCTATCTTATTTTTATTATATAAAAATTGATAGGAATTTCTTATACAATAAATTTAAGTCATGTATTTATCTTTTAATAATATCACATCAATAACTTTAATAATTTGACAAAATTTAAAAATCAACCAATTATTTTT